>NC_133182.1:6870000-6982500 GCF_049306965.1 Danio rerio | reverse complement strand
ACCCCCTTGAAATACATTTATACTTCCATGCAAGAATTTCCACCACATTCCAATGGTAAATAATCAAACAAGCATCACGATGTTCAAATCAAATAAACTGATTTCAGATATAAACACCCAATAAATCCACTGCCCAAAAAAATGCAGAACAATCTGAATGCGTCACTTGAAATCTGATTGGTTTACTGTTTTTATTCTAACATGAAGTCCTGAGATCAAAATCTCTAAACGTGACCAAAAAACAGAAGTGAGATTTCCACACTGTAAATATTTAAACACAAAAAAGTGATGACAACAAATGTTTTTATGCTACTTTAACTTATTTCAATAGGTTAATCAGGTCTAATCTAATATTCTTTGCCAGTTTGACTGAAGTAGAGACGACTAGAAAAGTTAATTTGATTCAACAAAATAAATAGGCAGCACATTTTATCATAAAATGCACTGATGAATGATGGGATATTAATATTCCACTGAAATCTGAGGGTTCAAAATAAAAAACATACTGAGAAAATCCCCTTTAAAGTTGTCTAAATGACGTGCCTAGCCATGCAAACTTCTACACTGAAACAAATGATTCAATGCATTTACTCAATTTGTTTAAGCTAAGTGTCTATTCTGTCTTTTCTTTTTCACTCTTTTACAACCCGTTTTAACACATTTGAATCTGTTTTTAATCACAATTATTTCCTTTTATTTTCTTATACGCGTCACTTTTATTCCGGTTTATGTAAAGTACTTTGAATTTCCACTGTGTATGAAATGTGATATACAAATAAACTTGCCTCGCCTTCATTTTACAGCACATCCCAAAACAAAACCCTCTTTAAATACATTTATACTTCCATGCAAGAATTTCCACCACATTCCAATGGTAAATAATCAAACAAGCATCACAATGTTCAAATCAAATAAACTGATTTCAGATATAAACACCCAATAAATCCACTGCCAAAAATACAGAACGATTTCAATGCGTCACTTGAAATCTGATTTATTTATTGTTTTTATTCTAACATGAAGTCCTGAGATCAAAAGTGAGATTTCCACACTGTAAATATTTACACACAAAAAGTGATGACAACAAATGTTTTATGCTACTTTAACTTAATATTCTTAAGTTAATCTAACATTCTTTGTCAGTTTGACTGAAGTTACACTGAAAGAAATGACTTTTTAGTGTAGTCAAATCTAATATATTGACTCTTATAAATATTAAATTGTAATATTAGGTGTCAAGGATGATGAGAATTTCCTAAGTAAATAATACTTACACATTTAATTCCTGTAATAAGTGGAAATAGTTATATTCATTTACTCGTAATACTTAAATATTTACTAATCGTCGCAAATATAACAGTAAGTTTTAATAATGGGTAAGTCGCAATAGATAGTTCCCAGCATGCTTTAAAAGAAAAGTATTTTGAAAATAAAAGCAATGTTAGGTGTTTCAATCTGAGAGAAAGACTTTGTTAGAGTTTGATCATCATTAGTTTGGAGATTAAGAAGAGATTAGAGTATGTCTTTCAGTTTTAAGGTAAGCTCCTTGCAGAAGAGCAGCACTCATGCTTTGGGTCTTGACATTTTTATTATCAGCAATAATGTTTGACGCTTCACTCAGAAGATCATAATGTAGCTGTGCTAACACTAATCAGTAAACATGTATAAAGTAAAGTTGCTCTCGCTAAATAAACTAGCTTAAAATAAAAGTGAAATAGCACATTTCAAGAGCAAATGTGTGTCTTAATTAAACCAAGTTGTACCAAATGTACTTATTTGTGACTTATAAGATTTATTTAAATTGATGAAAGCAATGTTCCTTCTGCTTAAACAAGAAAATGGCATTACTGCGTTCATTTAAATAAATACGACTCGAAAGATAATCAGTTAACTTTTACTTAATGTTCAACCCAACACTATTAAGTAAAACACAATAAATTAAGTAAATTTAAGTAAATTTTATATGATATTGACAAGTTAATTGTACCTGATATAAGATTGTAAAGTTTACTTGAAGCTTGTGCAAATTGTTCTGAGGACTTTAAATCCTAAGAGTTGTTTCAGCGTAGTAGAGATGACTAAAAAAGTGAATTAGATTCAGCTAAAAAAAATTATGCAGCACCATTTTAACAGTGCAGATGAATGATGGGATCATTCAACTGAAATCTGACGGTTCAAAATAAAAAATACAGAGAAAATCCCCTTTAAAGCTATCTAAATAAAGTGCTTCTGAAAATAACGATTCATTGGAAGTACTCAATTTGTTTGAGGCAAGTGCTTGCAAACAATGTTTATGGGCAAACAAATTAAAGTAATGTTTAACTTAATTTGCATGTTTAAATTCAGCCTACATACACTGCTTGCAACCACTTACCTTAAAAACATTTACTAAATCTAATCATTTATTTCAGTGTAATAAAAAATTAGGTTTATCTATCTTTACAGTAGGAAAATGTATTAAGAAATCTTTATATGAAACTTAACGTCCTAAAAAAATCCATCATTAAAAGAAAAGCGAACATTTTGACTTGTTCAATGGGTTTTTGTCTATTGCCCAAAAATTTCAACTGAGGTAAAGTTGCTTTTATATTCGCACATTCCCTCATTTAACACTCCCTATGTTGTTTACCTCGCTACATTGAATATTGGGTCTGAAATAAATTGAGGTAAAGTTGACTTTATATTCGCACACTCATTTAACACTCCCTATTTTGTTTACATTAAATATTGTGTCTTCTTAATACACTGAGGTAAAGTTGATTTTATATTCGCAAATTCTCTCATTTAACAGTCCCTATTTTGTTCACCTCTACATTAAATATTGTGTCTCAATACACTGAGGTAAAGTTGATTTTATATTCGCACACTCATTTAACAGTCCCTATTTTGTTTACATTAAATATTGTGTCTTAAAACACTGAGGTAAAGTTGATTTTGTATTCGCACACTCATTTAACAGTTGCTATTTTGTTTACATTAAATATTGTGTCTTAATACACTGAGGTAAAGTTGATTTTGTATTCGCACACTCATTTAACACTCCCTATTTTGTTCACCTCTACATTAAATATTGTGTCTCAATACACTGAGGTAAAGTTGATATATTCGCACACTCATTTAACACTCCCTATTTTGTTCACCTCTACATTAAATATTGTGTCTCAATACACTGAGGTAAAGTTGATATATTCGCACACTCATTTAACACTCCCTATTTTGTTTACATTAAATATTGTGTCTTAATACACCGAGGTAAAGTGGATTTTATATTCACACACTCATTTAACAGTCCCTATTTTGTTAACCTCACTACATTAAATATTGGGTCTGAAATCAATCGGTGAAGTTGGTTTAACATTCGCACATTATTTCCTTTAACGAGTCTTAATTGTTTCGCTAGACTGAATGTTGTGTCTGAAATCAATCGAGGTAAAGTTATATATTCGCACATTTGTTTAGTGCCAACTTCTGAAACGCTCCCTATTATTTGTACCATGGTACTTTGAATATTAGTTCTGAAATCACACGACTTAAATCAGCATTAGCCATGTTTATTTGACTATGGACAATGCTGTGCTTTGATAGTCTGTGTCTGCTAATTTGACTCCTCTTGTCAAATAATACTTTTCTGAATGTATATAAAAGAGAAAGTCAGAATGTGCGAATATAAAACCAAAATTTACCTCAATCTGAAACCGCATGTCTACAAAACTGCTTAGATAACATTTCGACAATGTTATACTTAGATAATCAAATATAATTTCCCCATTTGCCTACTACTTTTCTGAATTTATACTATTAATAAGAAGGATGTCCGAATGTGTGATTATAGAACTAAGTTTACCTCAATGAAACATCTCAGAGCAAAATAAGACTACTTCTGTCAATTCAGGGTCACAAATCAGCTGTTATAAATCAGAAAGGTGAAGGAAGGGACGCCGGTAAATTCAGCTGCAAACGCATTGAGCATAACACAACGATGTAAATACATTCTCAAAAAAAAAAAAAACAATCCTACTTTAGTATTAGGAGACAGGTGTGCTGTCAATCCAGGCCACCGACCGACAGTGTTAAGCAACACCGGAGCAGGTTAACGTTATTCACCCACCTTTGTCATCTCAGGCTCCCGCGACTGATGGATGGATGTAGTTTATGGCTCCGCGCGCTGAATTAAAGAGTCGGGGCCGCTTTACACGCGCTAATCAGCGGTTGCTACATCAGCTCAGGAGAAATGGACGGTTTTCGGTTGATGTCCGGTCATCTCAGCGCTAATATCGGCGCGTTGGTTGATGCTGCTGCTGCTCTCTGTCATCACCGTTTCACGCGACTGCACCGCGCCGCCTCCCGCGCACGCGTGGAGAGTTCACGAATCAAGAGGCGGAAGATGAGTGGGGTGCACTAATAACTTTTCCCCTCTTTTTTTCCCATGCCTGGTTAATTGAGCATATGCACATCTGCTGCAGATCTCGATTATCTAGCTCTGGGGGTTATAAACTCGCTTGAATTAGATCTAGCCGCCTCCTGTTTGAGACACGTTTAAAGTGGGTCACAAGAAACACTGCATCATTATGTTTCAACCCTAATATTAATGCACTACTACAGTTTTTATTATATTTTGGGCTACCTTTATGTTGGGTGGATCTCATTTGTTACTCTAACATGTTCAATCAAAAATGAATAAAAAAAACAAAAACAAACAATCACTGCATCAAACAGAAACAACTGCCTCAACACGTCTTTCTAAAATAGATAATTTCCCACAGTATTAGGGTAAATTCAAGTCAATTGGGACACTTTTTGCCATTGAGATGAACAAGGAAACGACTGCCTCAAACGGCTGGCAAATTTAAATGTAGCAATTTTTTTCAAATGTTGTTTAACAGTTAAAAAACTGAATTAATGTTTACTTTTAACTGACTTTTTAAACTGACATTTTCTATATTCTGAATAAAATATTAAACTTTTAATGCTCCTAAAAAGATATTTCACCCAAAAAAAGAAAAACATGAGATACATTACTCGCATAAATCCATCATCAAACTAAATCCCTGGTCAGATTACACAAATTTGTTGTAATTTTCCACTTCTTTCTTGACAGGGGGATTCGTAAACAGCATCGGGACACAAGGTTCAATTCATTCAATCTGTTCTTGTCATATAGTGAGGCATAGTGCACGACAGCCAATGCTATCTCTCGGCAATTCGTAACTTTTTGATTTAGTGGCTAAAGCTGCGGTCACATTAGAGTTTTAGCCTGCGAAAAAGGGGTGGGATTTAACAAGCTTGTTAGAGATTTTTAAAAGCGAGCGATTGCTCCATGTTTTAAATTTCTGTCCAGAGAGGTCATGTTTTGATCCTCGATTGGTCTCACGCAATCAGGTGGTGCGATTTCGCAGGTCAGAGTTCACCAAGCTTGAACTTTGCACCGCAGCAACCTGCGAAATTTGATGCATGACCCTGCGTTTCAGGTCTGACGCATTCACGTGTGTATGAATGGAAGTCTACGGGAGGAAAAGCCCAGTGTGACCGCGGCTTAATTTGTATTACTTCGTATGATCTCATTCGTACATTTTAGTACAGTTTGCTCATCTCCCAATAACAGTTGGGTTTAGGGGTGGGGTTTGGCGCCACGCTTCTTATTAAAAATCGTACATTTTCATATGCACGAATTAGCCACTGATAAAACGTAAAATAGTGAGGTCAGGCTGCGACAACCGAGAACATGTCTGCGATGCTTCATGAAGTCTAGCATGCTTGATTATAAACTCACAGTGGTTCATCATGAACCTTTTATAGGTCATTTTTTAAAGAAGTGCTGTCTGATTTTCGAAAAATAAATCTGTACAAACGTGAAGCATCGCAGATATAGATTGTCATGCACCATGATCAGTCTGATCTCACAAGGAAACGTAAGTATTTTACGTTTTGTCAGTTTAGTGGCTAACTCGTACGAATTCATACGAGTTCAGCGAAAATGTATAATTTTAAAAAGGAGGCGTGCCACCCAACCCCACCCCTAACCCAAACCGTCATTGGATGATGAGAAAATCATACTAAATGCTACAAATTAGATTGTACGAATTCTTAGGCACTAAATCAAAAAGTTACGAATTGTGAGATTTGCGTTGCCATGACACGCTACACAGGAATAAAAACTATTCACTCTTGCGTCCCAATGCCTGTTTTTCATTTATGAAAGCCCACAACAACCAACATCAAGTAAATTGTGGCAAAATCACATCAAATTTGTGTGATCTGACCAGGGCGTAACCCATTTTTGACCACAATTTTCATTTATAATATGTTACGTTATACTATGCTACTGTATAACCAAATAGATAACAGATGTCTCGCATAAAATGTTTTCTCATTCAAAAATGTAAAATCTAAATGTTATTATTATTTTGACAGAAAAAACCAAACCCATGACTCTAGCATAATAGACAGAAAATATTTAACCTTTAGCTTTTTTTCCCATGGATATTTGTGCTGTGTGTCAAATGAGGACAGACATACTGTACATTGCAGTTCCTCATACTTTTAGTTTTGAGTACAAACACCAGGAAAGCAATCCATCATAACAAAACAGCCTGTGCTAGTTCAGCTGGTTTTGCTGTCAAATATAAAATTGGTGTTTGTTTCAAAATTCTTACTTTTTTGTGAAATTTAAAACTTGTTTGATTTTTTTTCAGCTTTTTTGTCAAATTTAAAACTGTTTGTTGATTTTTTGTTTGGACTGTGGGGGAAACCGGAGCACCCAGAGGAAACCCACGCCAACACGAGGAGAACACCCAAACTCCACATAGAAATGCCAACTGGCCCAGCTGGGACTCGAACCAGTGACCTTCTTGTTATGAGGCCACAGTGCTAACCACTGAGCTACCCCTTTTTTAAAAATTATTTTCAGCATAATGGAAAACTGTTGATTTTTTTTGCTTTGTCGGGTGTAAAAATTGTTTGTTGAATGTTTGTCAAATTTAAAATGGCTGTTTTATTTATTTTTGACACAACTAAAAGTTGTTTTGTAGATTTGTTTGTCAAACTTAAAAAACTGTTATTTGTTTTGCTGATTTTTTAATTAACCTCCTGACTTCTGGGACCTGTTACCAGGTTTGTGACATCATTAACTTCCACATTCTTTAAATTTTAAAGGTCTGTCCTGGCCCTATCCCCCTTTACATGGTTCCGTTCTATCATCAGTAAACATAATAGAATAACTTTTGCATAGATTATGGTGGAGATGATTATTGATGTGCAGGAACCACCAAAATTGATAACAGCAACCTAGACCACACAGAACCTGAGATACACTTCATTATTTGAGTTTTCTGCCACGTTTTTAAACTGTGCAGAGCTGTAGCTGCTTTACTGGGCCTACAACGCTACTTTATTTCAATACTGGTCATTATGGTGGTACTTGGAGGGACAATTTATTTCTGGGGTGATACTCGATAAAAAAAGTCTGAGAACCACTGGTTTAGACCAAACAAAAAAAAAATTATGCAACAGTCAGCATCAATATATTCAAGCTACGACAACATCTAACAAAAGTTCAGACAACAAACTTTATTAGCCAAATGACCTTTTCCTCTTCAATCAGAGTTATCAACCTAATTTATTTGGGCTGCTACAAGTTAAATACTGTTTTAAACTAAATGACAGATTCGTTGACCTTTAAATTGACTTAAATTACCTTTAAACTGACCAGCTAAGACCAGGCTGGAGATGGCAGGAAACCAGCCTGGAAATGGCCAAAACCCCTCTAAAACCAGGCTGGTCAACCAGCTCAAACCAGCCTAGCTGCCAAGCTGGATTTTTCAGCAGGGGTGGTAACAGACCTCTAGAGTTACTTTTTGGAGTGTAATTTAAAAATGATTTTTGTTGCTTTTTTGTGAAATTTAAATTATAATTAATATTTCACAAAACATTTTTATTTAAAATAGTCATTTAGTTGAACTTTCTTCTCTTTTCTTTTTTGGAACAATAAGGACCATCAAGTCAGGGTGGTCTATGAAAAAATATTATTTGAAGAAGACCAGGTCAAACACTCTGTGCGTTTACACTGAAGGCAGCGAGAGCTTTAATCGTCGCTCTGCATGGCGACAACGCTGTCTGTCTTCAGCTGTGAGCGTCAAAGTTCGCTACATTGATTTCGTATTTGAAGGGGCCGCTGCAGCAAATCAGTTACATTCCTGCATATAACATGTTTCTAGCATGAAAATGTTGTGCACTTCTTATTAAATTCATTTAACTACGGAAGGTCAAGTTGCATGTTCTGTGGGTTTGCTCCACTTATCCATCCAATATGTGTCCATATGTCTGAAATAACCTGAAGCGGCAATACTGTTTTGTATTGTCACATGAGATTCCCGCTTTTTAAAAGATAAATATATATAACATTAATGCACATCAGTAACTCGCCAGTAACTTTTTACATGCATGTTTCTGTAAGAAAACATTGTAAATAATTGAAATTCCGGTGACTGCAATAATCAAACCCTTGGGAACAACTGTTGTCGGAACTAATGTTCACAGGTCTGTGTTCTCTAGACTTCTCTCAAGCTGTGGACGTCTACATTCTGATTGCTTGCCGCTGAACTGGGTCATCGCTCATTATCATAAAGTTGACTTGTTTTCAACTCTCCTCGACGCCCACAATGGAGAAGACGTGCCGCGCTGCTCCTTGCCACTTTTTACCGCAGGCTCTCATTGAAAATGAATGACTTCCGGGTACTTTGACGCTCTAGCCGGTTTCGGTGTAAACTTACGGTAATGGCGAACAATTGCTTATGCTAAAGAGGGAGAGATGGTCAACAATGGGCGGGGCTTTCCCCCTCTGATAACATGTACAAAAGTGTTTCTGCAGACTGTTTTTATCAAGTCTGATTATAAACAAAAAGACCTTATTCACTTTGACCATTAGAAGCTGGTTATACACACACTGCTGACACACAACTGTGTTTAACCAGGTAAACTCCACAGACCCGTTACCAGGTCCGTGACGTCATCGACTTTCGCTTTAAGATTTAAAGGGCTAGCATTGCACCAGAACCCCTTAAGTGGTTTCGTTTGAAAGTGTAAAATCTATATTTTATGCACATATGCATCACTTTGTTTTTTATTCTACTGTATAAAAGTTATTTACACTTAAATACACAATATTTTGGATACCCCAGCTAGGTATTTTACATTGGTTATATATGTTATAGCTCAAATGAAAGCTCTTGCTGGTGCTCATACGGTTCTAGCATTCATTTTACTGAATTATATTCACGTATCAAACAGTTGTTGAATGAATTGTGGTGTTTCCATGGCTCAGAAGTGAAAACATTACATTTATGATCAATAAGCAGCCCCAGATAGCACAGACAGCTGTCATCTCTTACCTTATGCTGTGCGCTTCAGGGCCATTCTTCTCTGTTTTTGAGGTGATGTGCATGAGTAATCCTTTTATATGTCTGACGTGGTCCAAACACAGTGAATTATGTTTGATCAAACAAAAGAATAGTGAAATATGAAAACAGTGATCGCTCCCTGTGGCTTGTACAGCACCTCTCATCAGCTGGAATACAATAACTTTTGCATAGATTATGGTGGAGACATTTTTCTTTTTTCCTATGATTACAGACATGTGCAGGAACCACCTAAATTAATAACAGCACACTAGACCACACAGAACCTAAAATATATTTTAAATACTTTCAATAGTGTTTTATAAAAATTTAAAGGGTTTTCTTTAAAATGATACCAAATTTTTGCATTTACACCTCCACATGGAAGCTTTAAAATTTGGGTAGGCAAAATATATGCGGAAATCCTAAAATAGCAGCAGAGTTTAACTGGTTAAACCCCTTATAAAAGAGATTTCTGCATAATAGGTGCCTTTAATGACTATGAAAGCAGAAACTCACACACTCAAACTGGTTTTACAAGGATTTTAAAGTAGGGAGCAGACATTAATTGTTCATTAAATCCCATATTATATGCATTATGTTCAAAATGCCACTCGCTGAAGTCATTAATCTTTGAGAAGGCTAATTAGGGAACGGGTTTTGCTTGTTATTTTATATATTAATCTTTATTTTGCTTTTTATTCATGTGACACACCACTTGGGTCATTGATTTTTATGATTTTATTAAATTTATTAACAAAAAAAAAAAAAAAGCTATTTAGTTACCCAGCAAGCATTTTTTGCTTTTAAAAGATGTCTAATAGATGTACAAACATAGTCGTCTTGGCTAAAACAAAGCTAAATTTGAGCTTTCAGTGAAGATCGAATAGACGTCTAAGAATAGGCCAAAACTTCCCTTATTTATCAAGGGTCACCACAGGGATAAATAAGGGGTCACCACAGCGGAATGAACCGCCAACTATTCCAGCATATGGTTTACACAGCGGATGCCCTTCCAGATGCAACCCAGTACTGGGAAACACCCATACACTCATACACATTTAGCTTATCCAATTCACCTATAGAGCGTGTGTTTGGACTGTGGGGAAAACCGGAGCAACCGGAGGAAACTCACGCCAACATGGTAAAAACATGCAAACTCCACACAGAAATGCCAACTGACCCAACTGGGACTTGAACTAGTGACCTTTTTGCTATGAGGCAACTGTGCTAACCACTGGGTCACCATGCTGCCCTACTGCAAACTCACATACACAAAAAAAGAAATGTAGCTAAACAAAAATCTAAATAAATTTGCGTCATGGGTTATTTTTATTTTCAAATAATTCAGTGGCTTGTCATAAATAAGTCCTTACTTTTATTAAACATCGTAAACAATATAGATGTTTATTAGGGCCAAGCAGTGGCGCAGTAGGTAGTGCTGTCGCCTCACAGCAAGAAAGTCGCTGGTTCGAGCCTCGGCTCAGTTGGCGTTCCTGTGTGGAGTTTGCATCTTCTCCCAGCGTTATCGTGGGTTTCCTCCGGGTGCTCCGGTTTCCCCCACAGTCCAAAGACATGCGGTACAGGTGAATTGGGTAGGCTAAATTGTCCGTAGTGTATGAGAGTGTGTGTGAATGTGTGTGGATGTTTCCCAGAGATGAGTTGCGGCTGGAAGGGCATCCGCTGCGTAAAAACTTGCTGGATAAGTTGGCAGTTCATTCCGCTGTGGCGACCCCGGATTAATAAAGGGACTAAGCCGACAAGAAAATGAATGAATGAATGTTTGTTGATAATTTCCTATATTTTTGATTAATGGGATTTTCCCATTTATTTTACTTATGAATTTGCGTTGAGCTTGCTCTCTGTTACAACAAATTTTAATGTAAGAATATTTAACAGAAAAAAAAAAAAAGGTTGACTGGGTGCCACAATATGACAAAAAAACTACACAATGGAATTGTAACTGAAACTGTTTCTTTTTGATGATATGCAAAACAGTTACTGGTGTATTGATTTTCTTGTTTCTTATAATGTCCTTAAATCATTAATGTCACTTCCATTTTTATTAAGGGAAAATTTTTGTGTTATAAAATTTCATTTATTTTTACAAATTTGGGAATTTGATGTTTGATTGTTTTTTGAATATATTGTGGAAAACTTTATTTGTATGTGAATTTGGAAACTGCAATAAAAAAACTAAATGAATAAAAATAAATATATTTAACAGAGTGACTTTTAGCAGATTTTTTTACTAGTTTTGAATGAAATATTCTTTGGTTTGGTCTTGAAAATTAAGGGTCTAAAAACAGTGTGTCACGACTGGGTATCACAAAAACAAGGGAAAGATCCAAGTGGAACAAAACACATTTATTGCCAAACAATAAAGATCCAAAAAAAAAAAGTCAAAGGGACAGGCAAAATCGATCAAAATCGACGAAAACATGAAGAGCAAAAAATGAAGCACAAAAGTGAATCAAACACAAACTAAACAGGTATCCAAAAACATTGTAATGATACTAAACAAAGTGAACAAACAAACCAAACCAAACACGGCGAACCAGATCACGAATAAAGCAAGACAGACCTAAACAGAACATGAAAATCCAAAGGCAAAATAAACACAACATAACAGGGCTTATAAAGACAGAAATAATTAGACAATGAGGGACAGCTGGAAACAAGGAGTGATCACATGACTAGGATACGAAACCAATGACTGTAAAAAATATGGACGACGCGACAGCCCCTTTTCCCATTGAAAGCCTTGAGGGCAAAACGCCTGCTTGACGGGCACAAACTGTCGCAAAAGACTGCTGAAATTGGAGCCAGACATGCGCAGAAGGATTGTCTGATGGAGCCAGAGGAGGAGCCGCGAAAATGAGCGGAGTCGAGCTTCCAACCAAACGCTTTATGTAAAATCAACTACGCCCCCCGAACTTCTCAGCATGCGTTTGCTGTCATATCAACACAAATGAATGAAATAACGTTAACAAATATGAGGGTTTTATATATTCAATCGTGCCAGCTCCGGGCTGCAGCGCATTACTTACTTGCGGCGTCGCGGGCTGATTCCGGCTCGCATATGGCAGCGCCGGCTCGCTCGGCCGCCGCATCTGGCTCGATTGACTCAGGCTGGAATCGGGCAGTGAGTCCAGGCATCCAGAGTAGGTCCAGCAGAGGTAGTCAGTCTGAGCTCTGAGGGGTAGGTCTCCGGCAGGCGAGAATCTAGCCGAACTGGTCCGAGTGTATTTTGCCATCTGGGTGGCTAGGCGTGTATCGGCAAACTAATAAAGCCCGAAAAAAGCCCTGACCTTAGCGAATAAACAGTGTTCCTCCAGGATCATGTATGTCAGAAACTGTAGTTTACTGCTGAACTCATGTTGTCATGGTAAAATAACACAGAAATCGAATAATAACACTTCAGTCTTCTGCCGAAGCTCAGACGCGCTGCTTTGAGAAACTGTCAATCACAGCTGTCAATCACGATGACACGCCCAGCATTAAATTACTGCTAAAAACAAACTGTTTACAAAAATGAAGATCTGCACCTATTTCAGCACAATAACCAGTGCCTTAATCCACCAGAACCATCTTTCAGGACATTTTATTGCAAGTGTAATAATTTTTTTTATTTGGGCTCAAGTCTCCTTCATTAACACGGAGGAGGCGGGCTTTATGACTTGTACTGCAGCCAGCCCCCAGGGGGCGATCTAACGGCCGAGACCTTCACTCAAACACAGGCTTGCGGCACACTTGTACGAAACACAAAAACCAAAACAAAAACAAAAACTGGTGCCCTTGAAAACCACCAGAGGGCACTGCAGCAGGTGTGACACAGTGATGGAGTGGTTCAGTCACCTCACAGCAAGAAGGTTGCTGGTTCGAATCATGGCGCCGCCCTAATCAATTATTATTATTTTAAATTATACATTTATTTTTTAAAAACACAAATTTAAAACACACATGCATATTTCAAATTTATTTGAATAATATTGGTACAATTCTCATTGTACCCATCATAAAGTAATGTTATCAATATTAAGACAAAAAAACAAAAAAACAACGTGGTCTATTTTTGATTCATACAATCAAGCTCATGCGCTGCTCG
Source organism: Danio rerio (assembly GCF_049306965.1). Taxonomy (NCBI): domain Eukaryota; kingdom Metazoa; phylum Chordata; class Actinopteri; order Cypriniformes; family Danionidae; genus Danio; species Danio rerio. Next base: position 6,969,000 of record NC_133182.1, on the reverse strand, counting down.
GTTATACCCTGGTAAATAGGTTTTGCTCTATTGTTAGTATTATTTTTTTTCCTCATTTGGATAAAAGCCTCTACTGAACAAAATGAAAGCATCTATTAATAAATCTGCTGTTTGGCTCACCTGATACTGCGACTGGATAATCTGACGTGGTCAGTTGTAATTCTCACATTTCCCGTCTTTTGTAACAGGAAATAAATACCAGTTCATGTTTCCAGCTGCTGGCAAACTTTATTTCTTTATTTCCTTGAGAAATACCATCTCAATGAAAGGACCAAATAACATTACAAATGCATTATAATTAAAGACGCTAACCTTGTTTCTAAAATATACCATTGAAGTTAGAATTATTCGCCCCGTTTATTTCCCCCCCCAAATTAATAGTTTTAAAAAATAATAGTTTTACTAACTCATAACTGATTTATTTTATATTTGTCATGATGACATGATTCTTCAAGACACTTCTATACAGCTTAAAGTGACATTTAAAGGCTTAACTAGGTTAATTAGCTTAACTAGGCAGAATAGGGTAATTAGGTAAGTTATTGTATAACGATGGTTTGTTCTGCAGAGCAGGGGTTCCCACACTTTTCAGCCCGCAACCCCCAAAATGACAATGCAAGGGACTCATGACCTCCATAATCCTCTGAGGTGGTTATAAATACAGAAACCTTGCCTGCAATGGCGCACACACACCAATATACTCACATCTATTCTTCATTAAATTTTTTAAATGTATGTCAGAGCTGTAAATGCGGCAGAAAGTTTAACCTGGTGTTATAAAATCAATCTGCTGCATCTGACGCTATTGCTGAGTCTTTAAATTAATGTAATTACCCCACGGGTCGCAATCCAATAAACTATAGGCTACAATAGTAACTTTAAACGACTATTATTTCTCTTAAGTAGGTTATGGATAAAATATGGTCATTCCTATGGTTTAATAAAAATAAATAGATTTTGAAACATCACCAGGCGACCACCCTTCATTGTCCTGCGACCCCTCGGGGGGTCCCGACCCCCACTTTGAGAACCACTGCTGTAGACTATCGAAAAATATATAGCTTAAAGGGGCTAATAATTTTGACCTTAAAATGATTTTTTTTAAATTACTTTTATTCTAGCTGAAATAAAACAAATAATACTGCAGAAGAAAAAAATATTATCATAAATACTGTGAAAATTTACTTGCTTTGTTGAACATCATTTGGCAAATATTTAAAAAAGAAAAAAATTCAAAGGGGGGCTGGTAATTCTGACTTCAACTGTGTGTGTGTGTGTGTGTGTGTGTGTGTGTGTGTGTGTGTGTGTGTGTGTGTGTGTGTGTGTGTGTGTGTGTGTGTTTTGACAGTCATTGTTTAAGTAAGCTGTCAAGTCAGTTTAATGTAATTTAGGTTAAACTAAATCAAAGTTACTTCAATGATTTTTTTTTACTCTATTTAACAAAATATTTAATTTTTTTTCACTAATATTATTGAGAATACATTCATTCATTCATTTTCTAATCAGGAATCGCTACAGCGGAATGAACTGCCAACTTATACAGCAAATGTTTTACACAGCGGATGCCCTTCCAGCTGCAACCCATCACTGGGAAACACCCATACACTCTCATTCACACACATACACTACGAACAATTTAGCTATTCGCCTATACCACATGTTTAGGACTTGTGGGGGAAACCAGAGCACCCGGAGGAAATCCACGCCAACGCAGGGAGATTATGGAGAATATTCCATTTGGTCCCACTTTATATTAAGTGGCCTTTACTAATATGTACTTACACAGGAATTAATAGTTTGTTACGATGTACTTATTGTGTAAATACATGTGTTTATTGTGCACTTATGCTTGATTAAATACCTGAATGTAATTAACTTCTGTAATTACATTTGTAAATACACTGTTGACCATCCCTTACACTTTAACCCCCTCTTAAACCTACCGATACCACCAAACCTGTCCATAACCCAACCCCTATCCCAACTCAAGAGGACCACAAGTGTTCTCAAATACATTATGAACACAGTAAGTACATTGTATTTATTTTTTGATGCAACTACATAGTAGTTAAGGACACTTAATATAAAGTGGGACCTTCCATTTTCGTTCTACTATTGTAAACTAAACATAAAACCACAAACTAGTATACTATTTGGTTGTAATGAGTGGTAATGTGAGTTACTGTTGCCTTTCTGTCTGCTGCAACCAGTCTGGCCATTATCCTCTGACCTCTGACATCAACAGGGCATTTGCGCCCACAGAACTGCCGCTCACTGCATATTTTCTTTTTCCCATCCTCTGTAAACCCTAGAGATGGTTGTGTGTGAAAATCCCAGTAGATCAGCAGTTTCTGAAATACTATTTCAGAACAACCATGCCACGTTCAAAGCCACTTAAATCCCCTTCCCAATTTTAATGCATTCTGATTCAATGGACAACAGTGGTTTGTTCTGTAGCCAATCGAGAAAAAAAAATGGCTGAAGGGGGCTAATAAGAGACTATTCAATTATCCATTATAGTGTACTTTATTAACATCAACCCCAACCCTCACAGTAAAAGTCTGTAAAAATCTGTAAAAATGTAAAAATCTGAATTATTGTAGTACAGTGTCACCAACATTATGTTATACTGATATGAGTATCCACAGCTGTATCCCTTCTAGACTTTTCCCCAAAATAACACTTTTCAGAATGGCTTCCATTGTTGCCATGCGCTTGCTAACGCATACAGGGCAGCTTTTAGAATGTTGCTATTATGAGTTAGAATGGTTGCCATGGTGTTCATCTATAGTTCATCTGCAGTCATGTATGGTGAATCTAAAGCTGTTTTCAGAGCTTTGCAAAGGATTTTTCTATTATTATTCTCAGTTTCTGATTATCATCCGCCATATGCTCATAAATATTGACGATTTTTTTACATTATTAAATGTTTGGTCTATTCTGAATGTTTCATTTTTATTGTTACCTGTTTTTACATCTGTTTCTTTATTGTGTAAGCAGTTTGAGTATTAAAGGCGCTATTTACAAATAAATTATTATCACTGATTTATTAGTTCATTCATTTTCTTTCATTTTAGTCCTTTTATTCATCAGGGGTCACCACAGCGGAATGAACCACCAACTATGCTGGTATTTGTTTTATGCAGTGGATACCCTTCCAGCCACAACCCAGTGGTGGAAAGAATCCTACTCAAGTAAAAGTACCATTACTTGCCTAAAAATTAGTGCAAGTAGAGTAAAAGTATCTGTTGTAAATATTACTCAAAGTATGAGTAAAAAGTAGACCTTTAAACGTACTAGAGTAGTGAGTATTACGCTGTTAAAAGCTGATGCATTTACATGTCATTTGTGTATGTGTAAACGTAGCATTTTGCAGTAATGCCAACTCGCTTAGCCAAGGCTCGAACCAGCGACCTTCTTGCTGTGAGGCCACAGTGCTAACCACAGAGCCACCATGCGCCCTTTAAATGATCATTATTAAACTCAAGCATGAGTTTTAATGTCTCCAGTAGTTTGGGATATGTTTCTTATCCTCCCCCTACTCCTCTTTTTCTCTCCCCTTTATTTCTGTGCAGTGACTTTGTCCTTGTGGGATCAAGTATCCCAGCACACACAGAGCACTGTTAACAACAATGAGGCCTGAGAGAGTGTGTGTGTGTGTGTGTGTGTGTTTAAAAGCGGCTTGTCAGAAGAATAGCGCTTGTGTTTGAGCTGAGGGTGAGAATGAAGGTGGACAGAGGGACAGAGCACTAGTTAAAGATGAACAGGAGATATTTCAGACTTACCTTTTCTCACAAATTGCGTGTGAATCTCCATGAAATGCTGAGATGACACAGGTGTTTGTGTGTGTGGGACACTTGAATGAATTGCTGTCTCTGTCCTGCTTCAAACTCCACCTTTCCACACTGCAAAAAAGCCTTTCTTTCATACAGTTTTTGTCTTGTTTCAAGAGTTCACACTTAGCTGATAATCAATAAAGCGTATTTGGCATGCTGTCCCGAGAGAGAGCCCTGAGCTCGTAATATCCTCGAGCCCGGGGCTCCCTCCCGTTAGAAGGGCGAGAGGGGAATTCGAGGTCAGGTAGGTCTCGAGAACTCCCCTGCTTGTCACCGTGAGAAGTGTAAACTCAGGTTGTATTGGGTGATAATTTGTTTTAGTCGATTGGCTATGGTTTATATTTTTGGACAGTGGGAGGAAACCGGGGAACCTGGGGAAAACCCATGCGAACACGAGGAGAACATGTAAACTCCACACAGAAACACCAACCGGCCCGATGGGTTGGACCGGCGGTGTTCTTGCTGTGAGGCAACAGTGCTAGCCACTGGGCCACCGTGTCGCCCGATCAGAAAAAGTGGGAGGATGTATGGGTGGAAGACGAAGATAACCGGAGTGAAAAACTCAGGTTATTTATAATGCTTCCGTAATCATCTAATAGGGCTGATTACGGAGCTAACAAGGAGCCAGCCGTGTTGATTATAAGCACGTGATCCTCTCGAAATTAGTTTATGAATAAACCACACTTCTAGTAGAGCTGCATGATTCTGGCTAAAATGAGAATCGCGATTTTTTTTTTTTGCCTAAAATAAAGATTACAATTTTCTAACGATTCTGTAGATGTAAAATAAAGTGAATATAAGTGTCGTTGTACTGTTGGTTAAAATGCTAAATGTTGTATAGACTTAGAATGGTGGACTTGAACAGACTTTTAGATTTGTCCTGGTCATTAATGCTGATGATAATCATGATGTTAAATTTTTGTGTTCGAGACGTATGCTTACAATCTGTAATTGTCTGTTTAAAATCTGTCACTGACGTGATTTTCCTGAATACAGAAGACTGAGCGGGTATTTTTGCATTTCGGCGGGTTTTGGATACTTTTGGGGCTGGAATCAGTCAGCTACATCTGGCAACACTGTGTGCACTTTCGGTTTCATTTTCACTGCTAAGCAGGGGCGCCCCCAAGGGGTGGCCACGGCCACCCTTGTGTAAACTCTGGCCACCCCTGTGGCCACCCCAATATGATAGTTGCTGATATTATTAATTTAAATGTATTTACTTAAATTCACAATACTGCAATAAATAAATGAATAAATAAAATGCAGCCACTAAATTATTGTGGATTGATCAGCGCCACTGACGAAGCTGATTCACTGAGATTGCACACTTTTTATTAAGAAATTATTAATTTTGAAATGAGAAAGTTGTGTTTCATCTGATTGAAAACCACAATTCCAAAATAAATAACTAGATGCATTTTGAAATCTGCTTTTCAAAATTTTGTTGGGTTTTGTTTGGTTTATTAATTCATTCATTAATCATATTCATTATTCATAATTCATTAATGTTAGACATGGCATATATTGTATGTTGTACAAGAAATAACTTACCTGAAAGAGGTTTTAGACTAAATATTGATTTTTATTTGGTTTGCACTTGTACTTGCGGAATAAATTACAATATTTCAAGAGTAATTATTGGAATTCATTAAAACTTCATTATTTATTTTACCAAAAACAAAAATATAACATTACTCCTTATTCACAATATATACACATATCATAATTTTTTGTGTGCCACCCCAAGATTTGTTGTGGCCTTACTTGGCCACCCCTAAGAAAATTTGCTGGGGGCGCCACTGCTGCTAAGAGGGGTTCACTTCCAGCGAGGCTCCCAAACGATCACTCTGTGCCACAAACTGATTGTTATTTACAACATTATTAACGTTACCTGTAATTCACAGCCCGGTTCTGTTCACTAAAGCAGGCTTGATTCAGAGGCGCGCGACCGCGACCGCCCTCTCTGTGGTAACAGCTGACGATCAGCTCACGTCACGTGAGATTTTGCGGTCGTAAATACATTACATGAAGACAGAAATCGCATTTTTGAGGTGAATTATATCTTTAAAATACAGCATGTGACTCCTTCAACATCATTTGGAGGTGTCCAAGTTGCTGAACAACGTATGTAAAACAATGTGAAGACTTGTGCGGCCTCTTTCGCTTCTCCCCTGAACTTGAAATATGATTGACAGAATCGTAGAAATGCTGGATTAAGATCGTCAAGGGCAGGGGTGTCAAACTCAATTCCTGGAGGGCCGAAGCTACGCACAGTTTAGTTCCAACCCTGCTCCAACACACTTACCTGTAGGTTTCAAACAAGCCAGAAGGACTCAATTAGTTTGATCAGGTGTGTTTAATTAGGGTTGGAACTAAACTGTGCAGAGCTGCGGCCCTTTTGGAACTGAGTTTGACACCTGTGGTCTAGGAGGTCGAATCGAGATTGCGATCTTTTTACGATTAATTGTGCAGCTCTAGTTTCAAGTCAAAATATATATAAAAAAAACCTCACAAATAAAGTAAAACCAATAAAAATTACACTACCTGACAAAGGTATTGTCGTCGATTCCAGTTGTAAGAGCAACAAATAATATCTTGACTTCTAGTTGATCAATTGGGAAAGTGGCAGAAGGTCAAATTTTCTGATGACTCCTCTGTTGAACTGCATCACAAATACTGCAGAAGACCTTCTGGAACCCGCATGGAGCCAAGATTCTCACAGACATCAGTCAAGTTTGGTGAAAGAAAAATCATGGTTTGGGGTTACATTCAGTATGGGGGCGTTTGAGAGATCTGCAGAATGGATGGCGACATCAACAGCCTGAGCTATCGAGACATCTGTGCTGCCCATTACATTACAAACCACAGAAGAGGGCAAATACTTCAGCAGGATAGCACTCCTTCTCATACAGTACTTCAGCCTCCACATCAAAGCTCCTGAAAGCAAAGAAGGTCAAGGTGCTCCAGGTTGGCCAGCCCAGTCACCAGACATGAACATTATTGGTAAAATAAGTGTAATCTAGAGGCATTCATATAAGCCACTTTTGATAGCAAATGTTCAACTAGAAGTTATTACTTGTTGTTCCTAAAACTTGGATAGAAGACAAGACTTTTGTCAGGTAGTGTGTATATGTGAAATCCAAATTTGAATGTGTTGCATAAATGTGTGCGTATCAGATTTCTATGCGAGACCATTGAATATCTCATGACCAATACTAAAAAAACACATGCGCTATAGGTGAACTGGATGCACTAAATTGGCTGTATTGTATGTGAGTGTGTATGCGTGTTTCCCAGTACTGGGTTGCAGCTGGAAGGGCACCCACTATGTAAAACATATGGTGGAATGGTTGGCGGTTAATTTCGCGGTGGCGACCTCTAAAATAGAGACTAAAGCGAAAGAAAATAAATGAATGAACGAACAGTTACTGTAGAGCAGGGAAGTCAAACTCAATTCCTGGAGGGTCACAGCCCTGCACAGTTTAGGTCCAACCCTGCTTCAACACACTTACCTGTAGGTTTCAAACAAGCCTGAAAGACTCAATTAGTTTGATCAAGTGTGTTTAATCAGGGTTGGAATTAAACTGTGCAGGGCTGCGGCACTCCAGGAATTGAGTTTGACATCCCTGCTTGTCCCAAAAACCCCTCAACAATAGAGTTGTTTCAGCTCATTTTAAAAAAGTAGATTGAACAAGCAGCGAAAACAGATCCTTTTTGGAGTGTACCAGTAATTGTGACAACACTATTGGGACAATTTCAATCCTTGTGTGAACTACCCCTTTAAATGATTTTGAACACATTCCTGCACTGCGCAGCGCAACATCAATCTGCAGTCACCATCACAGCATGATCTGCACAAGCCACACACTCAAGTGCAGTACAACCGCAGCTTAATTCCTACTGCATCAATAAAAACGTTTACGTCGCTCCCAAATGAGATGGGCTAGAGATGAAAAGGGGAAATCTAGATTAAATGAGCATGCAGCCAATCTCTATAATGAAGGCCGACCACTCGCATCCAGGCTGAAACCATTCAGACCAGCTTATCTATGAAAACAGCCCACACATCATCCACTTTAGCCGCACGCACACACTGGAAATAATCCTCTCAACTCAGGTTGATTTCAGCAATGGATCTCGAAGTACCACGAAGCTATGTTGAATAGATTGGGCGCTCTTTGACACAACAGAGCGGCTCATGATGTGAAAACAAATCGCTGCAGGCCAGGGTTTTTTTTTTGCTCTGGAGATAAGGAAAATGAATTTCCGCGGTGTATAATTAACTGCGATCCTGTTTGTATCGACCTTTCTGAGAGGATCCTCCCTATTCAATTAGGCCATCGGATTGAGATGGACTTCATCTGATGGATGTTTATCTACTGACCTGAGCAAAGTACATCAGGATTTGATTTCGGGCGCTCATTATTAATGTGATTCTATCAATAAAGCTGAGCATGTTGGTATGTATATGCACAGGTCAGATGAAGGTCTGTCTGTAATAAAAACACATTTAATCAGAGAGGGCGTCCCGGTGGCGCAGTGGGTAGCACGGTTGCCTGACAGCAAGAAGGTCGCTGGTTTAAGCCTCGGCTGGGTCAGTTGGCATTTCTGTGTAGAGTTTGCACGTTCCCCCCGTGATGGCATGGGTTACCCCCAGTCCAAAGACATGCGCTATAGGTGAATTGGGTAAGTTAATTTGTTTGTATGAGTGTGTATGTGTAATGTAGGCTAGCTAGTAAGTGCAGGTAAACCTCACTCCTCTGACCTCTAAAGGTGCTTTAGCGACAGATGCTAGATAGAAACCATGGTCTTTAGCTTCCTTGGTAGAGCAATCGACTCCCATGCGGAAGGTTGCCGGCTCAATACCAGCTTGGAGCGGGTTGGGTGGCGTAGGACTGACGGGGTTACATTGGTGCCGTGACCCGTATGGGAGTAAAGCCTGATTTATACTTCTGCGTCAAGTGACCGGCGTAACCCACGGCGCAGGCAACGCGCGTGGCTGTGCATTTATACTTCTGCGCGCTGTCTCTGTCGGTCTGAATTAACACTTCGAAACGCTAGTGGGCAGTGAGGTGTTACTGTTCCTCTGTGTCGAGTTTCCTCTCTGCTTTTTTGCTTTTCCTGAACACTTCCGGGATGTACAAGTGGCTCAAACTCGCTCATTTTAAGGTAGGAACCGGCGGACGTGCAACAACTTTAACTATGAGGTAAACACAAAACAAAACTTTCCATCCGGAGCTCCTTCACGGGACTCCACACTTGTAAACAATCGCTCGCGCCATTCGCGCGGCTCTCGGTCCCGCCCAGACTCGTCAGCGCTACCAAGCCGACCAATCACAGAGCTTGCACTACGCGTCGTTGCGACGTGTAGTTACATTTTTTGAGAGGTGCACGTCAGTGACGGCGATGGCCACGGCGAAGGGCTATGCGTCAGCGCTGTAGCATACGCCGACGTTTGACGCAGAAGTATAAATCAGCCTTAAAGCTTAGGGGGGTGAGTGTAACAAAGGCCAGCTAGTAAGCGCTGTGCAGGTAAACCTCACTCCTCTGCCTTCTAAAGGTGCTCTAGCAACAGACACTAAAGGCCATGGTCTTTAGCTTCCTTCTTAGCGCAACCGCCGGTTCGATCCGGGGTTACATTTGGATGTTTCCCAGTGATGGGTTTCGACTAGAAGGGCATCTGCTGCATAAAAAATATGCTGGATAATTTGCCGGTTCATTCCACTGTGGCAAACCCACGTTAATTGAGGGACTAAGTCGAAAAGAAAATGAATAAATTAATCAGAGAAAAAATATATTAATTTTACAGTTGAAGTTAGAATTAAAAGCCCCCCTGTTTATTATGTTTCCCCAATTTCTGTTTAACAGAAAGAAGACTTTCTCAACACATTTCTAATCATAATATTTTTAATAACTAATCTCTAATAACTGAATTATTTTATCTTTGCCATGATGACAGTACATAATATTTGACTAGATATTTTTCAAGACACTTCTATACAGCTTAAAGTGACATTTAAAGGCTTCACTTAATTAGGTTAACTAGGCAGGTTAGGGTGATTAGGAAAGTTATTGTATAATGATGGTTTGTTCTGGAGACCATCAAAAAATATAAGCTATATTTTTTTGATGGTCTCCAGAACAAACCATCATTATACAATAACTTTACAAGGATTGTTAATCACAAGGATTAACATAATATTACTAGTCAGTTTGACTAATTTAAGTTGAGATATATATACATATATAAATGTCTGCAGAATAAACACAACATGCATCTTCACAAGCACTCATTAATTAACAAACACACATTATAATGCATCTTTTACCATGTTGGAAGGTTTTTTAAGGCACAGAGATGAGAAAGTGGGCTTAAGCATACTGAAGTCAACATGAAACGACCAGTTTAACTTTTATAAAGTGAGTGCGACCTGTTTTAACAATAGCAATTTAGTGCAGGACTTGATTTTATTTATCAAAATGGTGCAAAGTTTGCTAATGTGAAGGTGTGCATTAACTACTTTAGGATTTTAGCAAGACTGCATAACCCTGCCCTACGAAAACTGGCCTTAAATTATGCCCAAATATTTTTTCTAGCCTAGATGATATCTTTTAAAAAACGGCTTCAGTTTGGATGTTCTTTCCGCGTTTGCATGGGTTTCCTCCAGGTGCTCCAGTTTCCCCCACTAGTCCAAAGACATGCAGTACAGGTGAATTGGGTAGGCTAAATTGTCCATAGTGTATGTGTGTGAATAAGAATATATGGGTGTTTCGCAGTTATGGGTTGCAGCTGGAAGGGCATCCGCATCTGCGTAAAACATATGCTGGATAAGTTGGTGGTTCATTGCGCTGTGGCGACCCCTGATTAAATAAAAGGGACTAAACCAAAAAGAAAAGAAAGACTAGAAATGTTCAATTGATTCAGCTATAGCAGGGGTGTCCGAACTCGGTCCTGGAGGGCCGGTGTCCTGCAGATTTTAGCTCCACCTTGCCTCAACACACCTGCTAGGATGTTTCTAGAAAGCCTATAGTAAGAGCTTGATTAGCTAGGGGTGTGTCTGATTGCGGTTGGAACTAAACTTTGCAGGACACCGGCCCTCCAGGACCGAGTTTGGACACTACAATTAAGTCAGGAAGTATTGTTTTACTGCATATAAAAACAAGCACTATAGAAGCCAGTAGTTGCAGGTTTCCAACAATTTTAACACAAAAAAGCAACTCATAAAGGTTTGCAACAAGTAAAAGGTAAGTAAATGTTGACAGAATTTAAATTTTTGTGTGAACTATCCCTTTAATTGGTATGTCATTAAATAACAGCTGGGGGAAAAACTCGACGTCATCAACATAGAGAATATGGTACTTGTGAATATTAAATTGTTCCTACATTTCGTAAAATAAATAATTTACATAATGTATTGATCCTGGAGAGCAAATCTTCAATCCTATGAAATGTTAATTTCCTAGCTATCGGCCTAGGCTAGAAAAAATACATGTTGCTTGTCGTCTCAATGGTTGTTTTAACAAAACAAAAATGAAAAACTAGCGAACGTATGCTAAAGACAGGTTTGTTTAAAGCCTTACAGAGCTTAATCAGCAATATTCAAGAATTAAATACCTGAAAACACTTTCACCAAGGCAGTCGAGTTGAGAGGAATTGCTGGACTTCATCATACTCTTAGTTCATCCTAAAGCTCCCCCTACTGGAGACAAACGAGACATACACATGACAGAAAATCAAAAACACAGAAGCAGTAGAGTTTGAGCTGTTTTATTCTGGGCGTTTCGGTTTATTTTTTAATCGTCTGCGTTTAAAATGCAAATGAAGATACCTGGAGGCCATATAGGAGACAGAGATGATCACAATGAGGCGATCTGAAGGGTCAGTGAAATACATTTACCCAGATTTAACATCATGATTGATATTGAATGACAAATAACATCCGAATATCGCCAATAGAAACTACATCCTTGATAAACAAGGCCTGCCTGAGGACAAAGACGTTCTTCCTCCTTTCAAAACTTTCATAACTTTCCCAAACATCTCTTTTAAAGAACCAGACACCCTCTATCTTTTATTTAAGGGGGTGGATAACTCTAAAATTGACAAACATGCGTAATTAATTTACCTTTTTTCCTCCGCTGATAAACGGTAAAACGTTGACAGCCAATCAGAATCACACCAGCGTCAAAGGGCGCGAATATTTGAATTAGAAGAAGCAACGGCTGCGATTTAGTTATCGTCCATATATTGTTATGTTTTATTATGTAAACAGACATAATTTCTTCAACACCTAGGATATGGAGTCATGTAAACTTTCTGACAGACCACCTTCTTAACACATTGGAACAACATGAGGGTGAGTAAATGATTCTTAATAGTGAATTATTCCTTAAAATGATCGACGTGAGTATATCTAAATACAAAGAGATAGAGGGTGTTTCACTGCAGTGACATCCAGGGTTTAATTTAACGAATCTGTCGTGTGTGTCACTGGATTTCACTGTCGGTTTGAAAGCAAACCTGGTTCTTGTTAAGCTTTCAGAAGCCATTCAGGTCAGTGCAACACATACACTTTGCCATAGTCTTTGCCATTTCATCAAGTTCATTTACTGGCTTTGGTTTGATAATTTGGCACAATACTTCCCAATTAAAAGGCAAATTAATAATAGTGAATTTGCCTCTGAACACCACATTCACAATACACAATGATAAAAGATGAAACATGATGACAACACAACATACAGACACTAAACGTTCTGTGTAGAGACTATTGAGTTGTTCTCACAGTTTCAAATTAAGAAGACACTGGACAGCAGTAGTGCTTTTTGGGGTTTTTAAACAGTACAGACCAAATGAGGCAACAGGCCCTTCTCACATATTAATGTCTGCAGAATAAACACAACATGCATCTTTACAAGCACTCATTAATTAACAAACACACATTATAATGCATCTTTTATCATGTTGGAAGGTTTTTTAAGGCACAGAGATAAGAAAGTTGGCCTAAGCATACTGAAGTCAACATGAAACGACCAGTTTAACTTTTATAAAGTGAGTGCGACCTGATTTAACAATAGAAATGTAGGGTAAGACTTGTTTTATTATTCAAAATGATGGAAAGTTTGCTAATGTGTTAGTGTGCATTAACTACTATAAGATTTTAGCAAGACAGCATAACCCCACGCTAAGAAAACTGGCCTAAAATTATGCCCAAATATTTTTTCTAGCCTAGATGATATCTTTTAAAAAAGGGCTTCAGATATTTTTAGGCACAAAATGCATTGAATAATTATCCATAATAAGAACAGGAACACGAATAAATAGGGTTGATCCAATTCCATGCTGACTTCAGACGATGTGATGCTTATTGGAGGGGAAAAACGCGTCAGACATTCAAATGAGACTTTTTTGACTGGACAACAAGATTAAAAACCCCATTATTGCAATTCCATCCTATTACAGAGTGGATGTAAGATACAAATGCAGTTAAAGCTAGCAGTGTGGGCTTTAGACAGAAAGACAGAGAATATTCATGAGTGGGAAAACGAGAGATATTACTATTGACTCCCTTCACAGACTGAAAGCTACATTTGGGGGTGCTTGAAGAAAACAAGAAGAGAGAGGGATGAGAGAAAAGAAAGAGAAAAAGCAGGACATTGAGAGCATTTATAAGTCGCTCTCTCCGTAGAGGGCGCTGGAGAAGGAGATGTAATCCAGGGCTCCAAGGGCTCCTTCGGGGCCGACGTACTTGGTCATGCGGCTGATGCAGTACTCGGCCTGCTCTGGGGGCAATTCGCGGCGGAGCTCCTCCACGGTGATGTAGGGCTGAAAGACGAGAGACAATTTTATAACGACACCCCTTGAAGAACTATTTATAATAAAAGTAAATCCTTTGGACAACTTTTCATTCCAAAAAATCCCAACCAGATTCACAAATGCTTGACTGTAGTGTTGTTAACCTAGCAATCTACAGTAAACAACGCAAGCATTATTGATGTTAATCCTTGGCAAAGTCCCTTTAAAGCAAGTCACTTGGTGGCCATCTTTAAAATGCCTCTCGGGCATTCTGTTTGATCGGGGAAACATCAAGTTCTCTAAAAACGCTCGCCAAGCTTAAATTAAATTTTATATTAGGAATCACCAGTGTTGGGAATGTTACTTTAAAACTTACAGATTACAAATTACTGATTACTACTGGAAAATTGTAATCTGATTCCATTGCTAACTACTTCATGTAAAAAGTAATCAAATGACTAATTACTTTACTTTAAAGTTATTTTTCAAACATATAAAATATACCTATAAAAACAGAATAAACTGCAGCTCTTTCAGTAATTTAATATTCACTGAGAAACATTACAATGGGTTGATCACAGCAGCTTGACACACTCAAAAGACTTAAAGAGTTCATCCAAAACTTAAAATTCTCTCATCATTTACTTGTTCCAATTCTGTTGGACCAAGTGAATGATGAAGTGTTCCAAGAAGACATTTAGAAGAAAACTGGATACCTGTAACAATTCACATCCATTGTATGAAAAGGCAGTGTTTGGGTGTTCTGTGTTTGTCTATCTCAGGGGTAACCAACATGGTGCCCGTGGGCACCAGGTAGCCCGCCAGGTTCACATGGGTTGCCTGCGGGCCTGTTCTAAAAATAGCTCACCATAGCACCACATATGAGTAAGCTGCATCTAATATTTTTATAGGTATTCTTTTTAAGTTACTTTACTTATCAGGGCTCAACAATAAGGACTGCCCGGTGGCCCAGGGCCAGTGTGAGAGACACTTGGGACAGTAGACCGGATCATTACTGGCCCGATTGGGACAGTGCTGCCTTGTCAGTCACTAACATTTAATTTGTCTGTGACTATTTGTGCATTTTAAGCTTGTGTTAAGTCTTTAAATGCTACCTTCTCTGTAATGTCGTAAACAACATATTGCGATTCGTCTCATATGATTGATTTAACCATGCTATTTTTTTTTTTGTAACCTGGTAACAACCAGTACAGCGTAGAAACAGCAACACGGCGGCAACATCAAATTATAAGGCTAAACGAAAATGTCTGTCTCTAACGTCTTGGAAGTAGACATTTACGTGGCAACAACACGACAAAATAAAAATGAAGTGATGTTATGCATAGTTTGCCGTCAGTTTGACAAGTATTGTTAAATAATTTCAAACTGCAATAAAGTACCTCCACATTCTCCATACTGTTCTTTTTGTTTGCATAACACTTATATTTACAATTGTTTTTTAAGTATTGAATTTCTAGATTTACAGACTTTATTTTTGACACATTATTTAAAATATGTGGCTAAAAATAGCTATTAACCTCCCTTTTTTTTTGGTGGGGCCAGTGAAAATTTTGGCAGGGCAAGTAAAAATCTAAACCACTTGCCCGATCGGACAAGTAGAAAAAGTCCTTAGCGTTGAACCCTGCTTATACTTTACTTATAGTTATATACTGTATAAAAAAAAAAACTTTAAAAACAATTTCAGACAAATGAAGTGTTGAATATTGATATTTATCTAACTGGTTAAATCATTGTTGACAACTACTGTGATAAATCATTAACATGATCAATGTCTTCACATAGATGAATATTATTAATTGTTAATAATTACATATAATTAAACATAAATTAAGAAAAATGTGTAAGTTAATAACTGGTAGCCCTTCACACTAATCGTTACCCAAGAAGTAGCTCTCGGTTTGCAAAAGGTTGGTGACCCCTGGTCTATCTTAATGTGATTATTCCAAAGGATGAAGCTGATCAGTCGGTTCTTGTCACGTGACTAGCATGACTCGCCTGGGAAAGGCCCAATATGCGAGTGTACAATGTGCTGTGCAGGTAAACCTCACTCCTCTGACCTCTAAAGGTGCTCTAGCGACAGATGCTAGAGGCCATGATCTTTAGCCTCCTAGTTAGAGCAACCGACTCCTATATGGAAGGATGCCGGTTCGATACCAGCTCGAAGCGGGTTGGATGGCGTAGGATTGGCGGGGTTACCGTTGGTGCCGTGACCCGGATGAGAGTGAGGTATAGGGGGGTGAGTGTAACGGAGGCTAGCCAGTAGGTGCTGTGCAGGTAAACCTCACTCCTCTGACCTCTAAAGGTGCGCTTGTGACAGACGTTAGAGGCCATGGTCTTTAGCCTCCTTGGTAGATCAACCGACTCCCATGCGGAATGTCGCCGGTTCGATACCAGCTCGGAACGAGTTGGGTGGTGTAGGACCGGCGGGGTTGCACAAATCCACGCAAAAGACGTGATATGTGAACGGCCCCATAAGCAGCTACACTTCCCTTCACATTCAGAAGATACCTTTACTCCTGATCCTGCACAAAAATCGAATTTAGCCTGTTTTAGCCTCATTAGGCTGAGTTTTGCCGGCATGTTTTTGGAGCGCAGTATTGTCGTAAAATGCTTTCTGTTTTAGTGCTGAAAAAGTTGTTGGTTGAAGTTAAAGGCAATCGGAAGTTCTTTAGACTGCATTTGTAGTAATGCAACTACACTAACTTTGATAACTGTAATCAAATTACACAAATTTAAAATGCTATTCATTACATTCATTAAATAACTGCGTTCACTAATAATGTAATTAGAATACAGTAACACGTTACACCCAACTCTGAGAATCACCAATTAAATTAAACAAAGACTGTCTCTTTAGTTTCATTTTTAAACGTTCGAATCACACAAAAAATCTACACAAACTGATGTCTGGTTCGAGCCACTCCCCCAGGGAATCGTCAGTTTATAGCAATTGATTATTGGCTCCTGTACTAGAAGGCGGAGCTTCATTCGCTACATTGACCGGTACACTTTTCCCCATTCAAAACTATATGAGCGACATGTCTTGTGTATTTTAAACTTTGACCGCACTTTTCGCCTCACAGACTTCTGAATATGGTGTATCGGAAACGCAAACTTGTGCAACAAGTTTTGTATGTCGCTGTGTTGCAAAGTTCAAGCTTGTTAAACTCTGACTAGCGAAATCGCACCACATGATTGCATAAGACCAATAGAAGATCAAAACATGAGCTCTCTGTACAGAAATATAAAATATGGAGCAATCACTTACTTTTTTAATTTCTAATCATCTAATCGCAGCATCATATGATGAGTTTCGCTTGCTCAAACTCAAGTATGGCCGTGGCTTTACATGCGCGTAATATTCAATATGTCAAATTTTATTTAGCAAATGCTTTTCCATCTCCCATTTTTCACATTAACCCTTTCAAGACTTTTATTCTAAATTTGGTATTACTCTAAATTTTCCTATTTACTACACACAACAGATGTGATTTGATAGTGACCCCCTCTTTTTGAACATTGCTGTTAAAATGACATGTTCAGCTTAAATGATTGGCAATCTTCAACACAGCATAGATTTAAGCTTGGTCTCATTTTGAGGAATTGTCAGATTGTAGCTGAAAGGAAAAAAGTTCAAAGAGTAAATATCACAAAAAGTTATATGCTTTTAAGTTGATGCATGATTCTACATTTGAAGCTGATATCAAAAAATTAGCTTTTAGTAGTATTTTGTTTGGGTGCAGTATCAAACATCATCCCTAGAGGAGCTCCAATTTCCACTGGTGACCATATAAGGGCCTGTTTTTCTATGTATAGTTTTGATGAACATGCAAGATATTGTTTCATACTTTTGACAATATTTATAAAGTAGACATCAACTTCCAAAGTTGTATGGGCAGTTTGGTGGTATTTGTTTTGAATTTAGCCTCTAAAAACATCTCTAAAATGTGGATTGCTGTAGCAAAATAATGCTCTGAGTATCCCTGTCACAAATTAATAAATAACCATTGAACAGTAATATCAGTCCCCAGATATAGGATTTTGAGTGAAATTTAAGTTATTTGAGGTTATTATAAAAGAATAATTAAATATTACAAAATAGTTTTCGTCTTCGGCCAAGCGCATCCAGGATTTTCGGTTTTGGTTTCAGCCCAGAATTTTCATTTTGGTGCGTCTCTAGCAGTGAGACATTATGAGTATCTCATTTTGAAGAATATTACTGAATATAAAAAAATGCAGTAATCAATAATATTAACCTCTCCATTGTTGTTCAGTTGTTGTTAAAAGACAACTAGGCTACTGTAGGATGGTTGGTCTGTGTATTTGTCTCACCCCTCTCTACTGATTGGACGACTGGGTCATAGTAACAAGTGACATGTTTTAACCAAAATTGAAAGGTGCAAACTCTTGGTTACAAAAACAAAAAGACAAGATGAAATTAGCTTGTAATATGTGAAGTTTATTCATAAACTAATTTCGAGAGGATCACGTGCTTATGATTTATCACGGCCGGTCTCGCATTTGCTAATCACCATCTTCCAATCATATGAGCCCTAAGCTACTATAAATAAACACAGTTTCCAGTTCACTTTATCTTTGTTTGGAAGAAACCCCCCTCCTCCCCTATTCTCCTCCTTTACCTCTGATTGGGCGGCACGGTGGCACAGTGGTTAGCACTGTGAGCCCCACAGCAAGAACACTGCCGGCCCTGGTTCCACAGGACTGGTGGGTGTTTCTGTGAGGAGTTTGTATGTTCTCCCCGTGTCCGCGTGGGTTTTCCCCGGGTTCTCCGGTTTCCTCCCACCATCCAAAGACATTCAACATACATAACAATCAAGCTTCTAACCCCTTGTGTTCCCTTAGCTACCGCAGCAGGGGAGTTCTGAGATCCACCGAGCTCAGGCTCCCCTCTCGCTCTGCCAACGGGAGGAAGCCCCGGGCTCGAGGAGCCCTTGAGCTCGGGGCTTACTCCCGGGACAGCATGCCAAACAAGCTTTTATAAATCATCAGCTAAGTGTGAACTCTTAAAATTATTGTGTTAGTGAATCAGTATTACGTCTAGTAATTTTGCCCCCAAATAAATAATTTTTGCTTACTAAGTGTATTTTTTTGTACCAACAACACTTTCTTTCATCAATCAAAATTTACCTCAGAACAGCTTTATAACCAATTTACACGAACACTTCGTTCTGCTTGTGTTTCATGAATGAGGCGCATTGTTTTTGCCTGCTATTAGGTACTGAAACCGTCACTAAAACATGCGCAAATGTCTTGGTCTCACCTTGTCGGAGGCCAGGATCTTGAAGGAGGCCATGACTTGTTCAGCAGTGTCAGTTTCGGCAGTCTCGCGGGTCATGAAGTCGATGAAGGCCTGGAAGGTCACCACGCCGGTGTTGTTGGGGTCCACCAGGGTCATAATGCGGGCGAACTCCACCTCACCCTGTCAGAACACAACCAGACCAAACAGCCAATGAGGTTAAAGAGACATGTTCATTTTGCTAGTCTTAAGAAAACATCTTTAAAATGACTGTTGGTCGGGGATGTAATGATGAACAGCCAGGTTGTTGAAAATCAATTCAAATGTGTGGCCATTCAAATCAGTTGAGTTTAGGGCTGCAACTAATGTTTAGTCTGTTAATAAATTAATCGGCTGATTTTTTTTTTGATTAATCGGATTAAAATGAAATGTTTTTTTTTTTAATTAGACATTTTGCTTATTATAAATTTGTAAAAACTTAAATCAGGGTATTTATGTATAAAAGTATTTGTTTTAAAAAAAGCAAAAGCCACATATCGAGTTTAATAATATTTAATTCTGACATTTTTTTACCTTAAATGAAAAACAAATTTTGTTTTTAAACAGTAAAACTTTTTTAAAACTCCAAATACAAATAACAAAAAAGCTAAATTACAGACTCATACTCTATTATACTCACATCATGAAATCAGCATAAACATGCAGATAATAAGGTATTAAGCAGAACAATTTGATGAAATATCAAAATATAAATAAACAACAAATGTTTCTTTTGAAACAGAGGTAGAAATCAGCAGAACAGGTCAACTTTTACTGCAGTGACTATTCTTTTTAAGCCAAGGGTGTCCACACTCAGTCCTGGAGGGCCGGTGTCCTGGTGAGTTTAGCTCCAACCCTAATCAAACACACCTGAACCAGCTAATCAAGCTCTTACTAGATATACTAGAAACGTCCTGGCAGGTGTGTTGAAGCTAAACTCAGCAGGACACTGGACCGAGTTTGGACTTTCCTGCTGTAAGCCAATAGGCATTTTGGTGACTGTCGCTTTAAATTCAATTGAGATTGTGCCCTTTTCAAAAGAGAGCGGAGCTACAAATACCTGTGTGTCGGCATAGTGGCAGATTCAAAACTCAAAGGGTGAATGGCTGCTTTTTACTCAGGGGATGTTTATGCTAATGAGAGAGAGATGGTCACTAGTGGGCGGGTCTTTTCTATTCTGATGACACGTACAAAGGGAGAATGTCAATCAAAGTGTTTCTGCAGACTGTTTTAATCAAGTGTGAATACAACAAAGATTATATTGGTTATATTTACACACTGTCACCAAACAACTGTGTTTAAACCACTTATAAAAGTGAATTTAAGCATAATAGGTGCCCTTTAAGTGCATCATTGTTAATATACTGCTATGGAAAACACAAACTATAAAACATATTTAGCAGACATGTAAAAGATGCGTGTTTTTCAAAGAAGTGTGTGGCTTCATACAAAGGGGCGGGGCTTTGCTGTCACTCACCAGATCGTAACCCATAGAGATCAGACAGGCGCGGAAGTCGTCGGGGTCCATCATGCCGTTTCTCTTCTGCAAGTGAATGACAATAGTCAATCCACATAACACACACACACACATGCATCCTCAGCTCTCAGTATGGCTGCACAACATTGGGCACATCCGCAGTAGTCACATCGCAGGGTCTGTGATTATTATACATATTGTATAGTTTAGGGTTATATATATATTATATTGGGATTATATAGCCACAGTTATAATACATAGGATTTGTGGAGTTACTGCAGAGTTTAACCATATCAGAGTCAATATTTATCACTTGCCTGTTTTAAGCTCCAGGAGAGTGTAAAGAATTTAAGCACAAGAAATTTTACCATTTGTAATTGTAATAGAAATGTATTTTATTAAACTATTTAAAGCTATTTCTATGAAAAAGTTGGGCACAAAAACCAAACTTGATTGAGGCTTGTGGGCTGAAGGAACACATGGTTAACTTCCTAATTAATTTAATAATGTTTAAAAATGAGTAGAAAACATTGCTTTATATTAACAAATACAGTACATTTTACATTTTATGATGAGCTTATAACAGTAAAAACAAAACAAACTAATTATAATCTAATTAATCTAATTACTAATCTGCATTTCAAAGGTGCCAGATTGATCTACATTTAATTAAAACATTTAACTTGAGTTTGCTTTTTTGTAGCTCAGCAATAAAATACAAAAATGGTTTTGTCAAATTAGAAATGGCGATCTCTGTGTTGAAGGCATTTGCCTCTAACCATCTTCTTCATTCTCACTCTGCTCTCAGATGGGATGGCAGGCCAAATCAGTGGTTACAATGGGCTAACTTTGGCCCGTGGGCCCTACTTTGGGCATCTCTGATTTAAAAAGTAGTTTAAAGCAGTGTTTCTCCACCACATTCCTGGAGGACCACCAGCTCTGCACATTTTTCATGTCTCCGTGACCAAACACACCTGATTCAGATCATCAGCTCATTAGCAGAGACTGACAGACCTGTAATGGGTGTGACAGACAAAGGAGACATCCAAAACATGCAGAGCTGGTGGTCGTCCAGGAACGTGGATGAGAAAGTGTTTAAAGTCTTTAAAGTGTTATTTCATATTTAATTTTTGTATTTCTCTACCTGAATTTGATTTGACTAGACTCTGAAAACCACAAAGCACTGTTTATTTCGATTTTTTTTTGCTCTATTTCATTTATCTATGCTTGTAATTTTGTTTGTTACATTTCATGCGTGATTCACTCCTCTACACAATCATGCAAATAGAGATATTCAAGTCATCTGGGGAAATTGTGTGTGTGTGTGTGTGTGTGTGTGTATATATATATATATATATATGTATATAAAAGTAAAATAAAATCAGATTTTTCCAGTATCAAGCAGCCTTAGCTCTGAATCTGGCTATGTGTGTCGTCTCACTGACCCTGTCGAAGTGGTTGAAGGAGGCTCTGAACTCGTTGAGCTGCTCCTGGCTGATGCCCTTTGCGTCGCGGGTCAGGATCTGGTTCTCCACCTCGTTGATGGTGCGAGCGATGGTGGTGAGCAGCTGCTCCCAGCCCACACGGATGTGCTGGAGGAGACATGGAGAAGTCATTCATTCATTCATTTTCCTTCACTTAGCTCCTTATTTATCAGGGGTCGTCACAGCAGAATGAACTGCCAATTATTACAGCATATGTTTTACGCAGCGGATTCCCTTTCCAGCCGCAACCCAGTATTGGGAAATTTGTATATCGATTTTCACAATAATTACTGGTTCAAAGCAGCTTTACAAATGGTGGTAATAAAGTTATGGTTATTAGTTAGCATAACTTTATTAATTACTAATGACTTTAACTAAAACCTGCAGTTAAAAACATAACCTGCAGTTATATAGCATAGGTGATGTCTATGTGTAGATGTTCAATGAAGTGTATTTGTGCATTAAGTGTGTGTTGTCCTTGAAGTACGAAACACAACAAAAAAAAAAAACTAAACAAAAAACTAAATAAAATAAAGAACAACTCAAAAAACACTAAACAAAAGCAAAACTAAAAACACTAAACAAAAGCAAAACTAAAACAAAACACTAAACAAAAAGAAAACCAAAAAAAACAACACAAAAAATATAAAAAAGCAAAACTAAAAACAACACAAAAAACTAAAAACAAAACAAAAAACAACACAAAAAACACTAACAAAACAAAAAACAACCCAAAAAACACAAGACAAAACAAAAACCAACAAAAAACATAAAACAGCAAAACTAAAAATAAAACACTAAACAAAAACAAAACGGAAAAAAAAACACAAAAAACTAAAAACAAAACAAAAACAACACAAAACACTAAACAAAACAAAAAACAACACAAAAACATACAAAAGCAAAACTAAAAACTAAACAAAACACTAAACAAAAACAAAACAAAAAACACACAAAAAACTAAAACCTAAACAAAAAAAAACAAAAACACTAAACAAAACAAAAACAACACAAAAAACATAAAAAAGCAAAACTAAAAACAAAACAAAACACTAAACAAAAACCAAACCAAAAAAACCCACAAAAAAAACTAAAAACAAAAGCAAAACTAAAAACAAAACAAAAACACAAAACAAACCAAAAAAATTTATGTGTGTATGTGTGTGTGTGTGTGTGTGTGTGTGTGTGTTTATGACACATGTATCAGGACACAAATGTGTATAATGACATAGAGTGTGACACAGGTATTATAAGGTGATGTTGAATTAAGAAATTGCTGATGTCCCAATTTCTCCAGAAGCTCTGTTTTCAGAAAATAAAACTGCACATTTCCCTTTAAGGGGTAGGGTTATAGAAAATACAGTACAGTATAAAACAATTAAAACCTATAGAATGTCCCCACAATTCACAATAACAAACATCTGTATTTTTGTTTGTGTGCGTAGGTCTGTGTGTGTCACTCTTTATGTGTGTGTGTGTGTGTGTGTGTGTGTGTGTGTGTGTGTGTGTGTGTGTGTGTGTGTGCGTGTGTGTACCTCCATGGTGTAGTTGGTGTGTTTGTTGTCGAAGATGAGCGCCTCCTGAATGAGCTGGTGGTCTCCCTCCAGCTTGTCGATGTTGGATTTATAGTTGATGATGTTCTGCTCGTACTGCTTCAGGTTGTTCATCTGTTCCTCCAGAGAGCCGGCGATGTCCACCGACACATGACCGATCTCCTAATACAGCACACAGACAGTTTGCAAAATATGCAGCTCAAGTTAGCAAATTAAGCTTGAAAAAATAACCCTGTTCACGTCAATTCAACTCACATTATATAAAACATTAAATATAAATATAATATAATTATTATCAATATATAAAAATATAATTAAATGTAAAAAAATTAAGCTGGATCTTGTATACATAAAATAAATTAAGTAATTTTTAAACTTATTTTGGTAAGTTAAAGTATCATTAAAACATATTTATATTTATTTAAAATATTTAATTTATTTATTTTGTTTGCACTTATGATTAATTAATCTGTTTGTTTTAGTAATCTTCAATCAAAGTCTGACCATTTGCTTCCTCGTTTGGAGTGGTGGTCTTTCTGTTTACATCAACCTGAGGGTTTCCATAGCAACTCTATATCAATATTTTAGCCCCACCCCTCTTATTATTAGTTTGTTATGAGGCAACGATGCACAAAATAAAGCCCCGCCTCCTACTCAATATTCATTTGAGTAGAGGGGTGCCGGAACAGATCAGAGTAGCAGATCCAGCATGCTACCTGAGGATGTAGAGGTGTCGTGCACGAAAGTGGAGAGTGGGGGTTGGGGGGTGTAGGTCATAGCGGGGTGTTGGATAGCGTAGGGACGTCGCAGATGCAAGTTAAGAGCAGGGGCGGGGGTTGGTTGTCGTGAACAAAAGTAAAGAGGCTTGGGGAGTCACGGAACAAAGTGAAAGTGAACAGCGGGCGAGTGAGGAGGGGGATCGGTAAAATTAGGTGCCAGATCAGATTTCTGAGGTGGTGGATCCAGATCCATCATGTTCCGGCACAAATTAAGCCCTGGAAGTACATCAACATCCTGAAATGAAAGTCTCAGCAACTCTTGAGTTCATGTGGACACTTAAGGAACAGCAACACTAAAAACAGCATCATATTATAACCAAACTATAAACTGCTCATAGTATAAAGAACTTTCATTAAACTTAAAGTTATATAGCTAAATTTATATTTATTTAGCTAGCTGGAAACAAAACATCTGTCATATTAAATTAACTTAATGTACTAAAATACATGATATTGCAGGGCTCGAAATTAACCTTTTTGCATGGCAGCACCGGTGCTCCTAACTTAAAAAATTTAGGCACATCAGCCAAAATTTAGTCGTACTTAAGAGCACCGTTACTACAAGTTTTATACAAACATACTTATTGCATTTGAAATCAACAGTAATCAAACTAACAAGGAAAAAAAAAAAATAAAAAATATATATATATATATATGCATGCAAGCGTGAGGAAAATATGTCTCAACGAAATCCCGTTATCACAAGAAAATAGATTTTTATAACGTAACTGAGTGACCAAAAGATACATGGACCGCTCACCGGCCCTGCACGCACTGCTTGACATGAATCTGTTAATGATATAACTGTGCTGTTCTTACGGGTGCTGCCTGATATTGCACTGATGCTTTTGACATACACTGTACCTTATTATATGCAGACGTCATGTTAATAGCAATATCTGTTTTTTATGAGTAGTGATGTTAGTTTACTCAGTGCAAGCCTGTTTGCGATAGTGTACATGGTGTTAAATTTGACATATAGCTGCCACTTGCACGGCGGACAGCATCTGGCGATTATATGAAGGATTAAACTGAACCTCTCGTGCTAAATGTGGCAAACAGTTACCTGAAAACTCCATCCCACAGACTTTTCATAGCGGACTTGAAGCCAGAAGTCTTTTAAACACTCTTGGAAAAGTGTAGATGGTGGATTAACATTCAGCACATGATCACTAGTAAAATGTCATTATTTGTAACTTTAGATGCCATGGTTTCTAAAACTAAATCTGTCAGTGTTATCTTCATTCTCATCTTCAGCGCTTTACAGTTTTTCGCGGTAGCAGCTCTCTCCGTCATCCCAAGCAAGAGGGCACTGACTGAGTGATTGACAGCTGATATTAACCAATCATTCGCGTTCAGTGCAAGAGCAGTGGTGGGCCAATAAGAAGAGCGTGAAGGCGGGGCAAGCATTACGGACTTGGCTTTGTTTACTGCAGCAAGTTGACATGACAACTGTTTTAAACCATTCCCGAGCGCTGCGTTTAAATAAGGGCTAAAATGACACTAAAATTCAACTAAGGGTAAGAAAAAATACTATTTATCAGTCCGTCAAAGAGTTTGCAGGGACATGCTTTTGATATTTGCATCCCATAATGACCTTTTCTCAAAACATTTGGTATTATTTGCTTCAGCACTTGTGTTGAAACAAAAAATATTGTAATGTTTTCATCTCATTGTTCTCATAAAATAGTAACAATTAGACATCGGTAGAATGTAGCAGATTTTTGCTATTTTATTTCCTAGCGCTGAAGCTCCTATGATTTCCTTCAGTCTTGTAGACTCTTGAGAACATCTCACCTCCATCTTGGTCTGAATCCAGGGTCCGATGATGTTTGCCTGAGCCGCAAACGAGCGTCTCAGCCTCTCGTTGGCCTGTTGCCTGGCAACCTCCTCCTGCAGCATCTGGTCTCTGAGGGGAACCAGCTGCTTGACCTGCAGGGGGCGACAGACCAGAGTCACACCTCAACTTAAATTTCTGTCCATTTAAATGTCATTTTGAAATGTATTTGACATGTTGACTATATATATATATATATATATATATATATATATATATAGGTCCAAAAACATTTCTTCCATATTTGTAATGAAAATTATTGTCACTTTTTTTTTTTTTTTTTAATAAGAAATGTCCCCATTTGTTATGATTCATATAAAGATTTTAACTTACTGGCATACAGTTGAAGTCAGAGTTATTCGCCCTCCTGTGATTTTTTTTTTCTTTATTTTTCAAATATTTCCTAAATTACGTTTATCTGATTCAGGAATTTTCCACAGTATTACCTCTAATATTTTTTCTTCTGGAGAAAGTCTTCATTTTGACTAGAATCAAAGCAGTTTTTAGTTTTTTTAAAGGTTAATATTGTAAGGTGTGTCATGGTGTCTTTTATTTTGTAATTTAGTCTTGTCCTCCTGTTTCCTGCTCTGTTTCCTTTGTATGTGTGTCATGTTTTCATTGGTTGATTTAGGCTGTTTCTCAATTCCAATAACGCAGAGAACGGACTTGTGGAGACCGGTCTTGCCAGGTCACCGTGGAAGAATGAACTCGGGAGACCACGAGGGCAGAGAACGCGTCCTGTGAGAAATAAGATACTGCGTTCTTCTTGATGGTCACATGACCTTCACGCATTTTTAATGTAAAATTATTTAAACATTACAGCATTCATACAACGATTTATTGATCCCCCCATTTCACAATATATACTCTGCATAAAGACTTCACAAATTTACGTTGCACAATATAAATAAAACAGATTTTAATTTGAAATTTCAGCAAATAAACACCCTTAATGTGTTTGTCTTTCTAAAGATTTTCATGGTAATGTTTATATTCACCGTTTCATTTAGGGAAACTCCTGAGGTGAATAAGTCATTTCTCTGAACTTTAATAATAAACCTATATAAAATGCTGCGCTTCCCACCTCCAGTCGCAATGACTTCTGGGACTTCTAGAGCGAGTTCAGTGCTCAAGTCTGCATCCATGCATCATCAATATCAAGAACACATCCGGGAACCTTCACGTGTGCTCCGTTCTCTGACATTACATGAGAACACAAGAACGGAAGATCGCTGAAAAACGCATATTGAGAAACAGCCTCAGTCTAGTGTCTTGTTCTTCATCTTTGCAACTCTCTGGTTTCTCTTTGGTTGTTTCATGTCATGTGATCTTTAGTGTTTGATATATATACCGTCATGTTTCCTTGTTCTTTGTCTAGCATTGTTTATGTAATCTCTGTTGGTGAGTTTGTTCGGTTTTTGCTTTGCCATGTAAAGCCATTTGTCTCTTATTACAAATATTATTAGCCCCGTTTTTTTAACCCCTGCTATACAGTGACTTGCCTAATCAACCTATTTAAGCCTTTAACTGTCACTTTAATCTGAATACTAGTATCTTGAAGAATATCTAGTCAAATATTAAGTGCTGTCATCGTGGCAAAGATAAGAGAAATCTGTTATTAGAAATGAGTTTTTAAAACTAATATGCTTAGAAATGTGATGAGAAAAAAAAAATCTTCTTTCTGTTACACAGAAATTGGGGGAAACAAAATTCAGGGAGGCAAATAATTCTGACTGTATATATTGGATATCGGTTTCTAAATATATCAGTTATTGGTATTGCGTAAAATTTTCCAATTGGTGCAATCACTAAAAGTTACAAGTCTGATTTGGCTAAAAACAGCTCTGTAGAATACAACAGTGTTATTATTTAGTTTTTTTAGTGTGTGTGTGAGTGTGTTTACTCTGTACTCACAGCCTCCCATTTGTTGGTGATGTCCTGTGGGCTGAGCACTGAGTATGGATTGACTCCGACCAGCTTGATGCCGTAGGTCTGAGCAATCTTCACGATCTCGTTCTGGATGCCCATCACGGCCATTCGCTCCTTATCAGCCTCGGGAAGAGTGGCTTTAAACTGGTCGTGAGCTGTGATCAGACTCTGATGGACAAATGGAGATTCGAACAATTAACAAAAAAAAAAAACTATCATAGAGTAGCCCCTCCCCCCTTTTAAAACAGCCAATAGCATTCCCTTTACATCACAGAGTCATCAGAATCAAGTCCACAATAATACTAATAGTAGTAATAGTCTGTGTGACTGACTGTTTCTGCACTTTAAAATACAGCTTTCTATTTCAGATAGCACCGGTATGTTTATATCTTCTTAATTTAAATGCTGACACAGTTTTGAAGCACATTAGTTTATAGATAAACTTGAAAAAACGGCTCACCCAAAAATAAAAATCCTGTCATCATTTACTCAGCCTTTAGTTGAGTTTCTTTCTTCTGTTGAACTCAAAACAAGATATTCTGAAAAATGTTGGAAACCAGTAACCATTGGCTTCCATTGTTTTGCCTCTATGGAAGGCAGTGGTTACAGGTCTTCAGCTTTCTTCTAAATATATTCTTTTGTGTTTAACAGAAGAAATAAACTCATAAAAGTTTAGATCCACTTGAGGGAGAGTAAACAGAGAGCGAAACTTTCCATAGATAGTAACACTAGAATTTAGTGGTCACACCATGTCATTAAGGGCTCTATTTTGACGGTCCATGCGCAGAGCGCAAAACGCAGGTCGCAAACGCTTTCAGGGCTTGTCAGGACTCGTTTTTGCTAATTTAAGGACGGGAAAAACTGCTTTGCGCCATGGCGCATGATCTAAAAGGGTTGAGTTTATTTTCTTAATGAGTTATAGGTGTGTTTTGAGAATAAACCAATTAGAGTCTCATCTCCCATTACCTTTAAGAGTCAGCTGCGTCGCGCCAAGAGCGCATTCACTATTTACAGGACGTAAAATAAGTCTAAGTGGAAAAAATGAGCATTTCACAAGCAAACAGTTATTTAACAGAAAACTGTTAAACAGAGCATCTACTGCGTGAGAATGAGAGATAATGGAACATTCGCTCTTGGATAGGGAAACCTTTACGCACAGACATCAATTAGTCTATAAATAATTAATTTTGTTTGTTAAGTGCAAATATTAGTTTCAAAACTATTTCTAAATTCAGTTCTAATTTCCAGCAAACGAATAAATGAATAATAATAACAAAATGTGCTCAAAAACCTGAGTTATATCCTAAAACACATGCTGTGCCCCATATGGTCTAAAACCTGACAGGTGGACAAATCTAAGCTTGTTTTTAATAAAACAAATATAAATATGGATATAATAAATAATACTGCTAATAATAATAACATTATACAAAAGCAAATTGTTATGAATGAACTAAAAAAGCCTCCCGAGATGAAGAAGACATAAAAGCAGTGATTTTTCATATTTATGTAGGCTAGAAAATAATATGTTGTGTAATATTTTAATCCTTTATATTTATATCCTATATCTATTCTTGTTATATCCTATATATGTCCTTAATATTTACATTTTTTCATATGTAAAGATATTTGCCTATTGCTCTCTAGTGTGTATTAAGCAGTGCGTAAGCGAGGCGCAACTCTGCGCCGGAGTTTAGATCTGGTTTGTTTTGGTCTAATGAAAAATCTATTATAGTTTCTCAAAATAGCAACGCGCCAGCGGTCCGCCTCAGAACGCCTTCCTTTTTACACCAGAACGCCTATGGGCGCACATATGAGCGCTAATGCATTTGCTATTTAAACAGCGTAGCGCAACGCCTCAAAACGACTCTTGCGACAAGCTGAAACTACCAAAGGACTATTGCGCTGCGCCTTGCGCCACACTGCGCCGGGTGTATGATAGGGCCCTAAATGCTTTCATTAAATCTGCCTTTTGTTTTTGAATGTCTCTATTGCATATCTCTATTTTACCTGGAAATACTGTAATAATTAAAAAATAGGAAAAAATGAGAATTACAAAAATATTTGTTTTCAATAGTACAAAAATGTATGTTAATTACTGCATGAATATTAATTATTACAACAAAACCCTCTCGAAATTAAATATTTGATTAAAAAAAATATTATTAAACAAAAATAAATTAGGGTTTTTTTTACTGAAAAGATCTGAGGGTACATTACAGGCCTTTGTCCCTTTGTGACCGCAAAGACCACAAGTGTGATTCACAAATAAGAAACACCAGAGTTGCAGAAAGGTGCAGTATGCAAGTTTGACACCCAGTGGTTGAACTAGGTATTGCACTCCTGAATCAAAACACATTTTCACTCTGCTCCTCCTCTGATGAGTTCACGCAGGTGCAGGTTGCCAGAATGATGTGAGCCTAAAGGCCGTTTTGAACCATTTTCTAACTAAAAGCAACGGCGCGTTATAGAAGGATTTTTTTTCCATATTAAAAGGTGTTTTTGTCCCGACCAACACCTGAAATTTTTATTTTAGAAACGGCTTCTATTTCTCACAGGTAAACAACAGAAAACTGACTATGATCACCTCAGGTACACCTCAGGTACACCTGCACCAATGTGCTTTATTCAGTGTTAAATCCTAATAATTAGAGTTTGAATGCTATTTTACATGATGTTTATTGGCATACTACTGAAAGCAGCAGCGGATAGCTCACCTCAGATCTTGAAATAAAACTTCAGAACTGAGACTCAGTGCAAACCAACACATCAGTGATTCAGCATCTACATTTAATCATGTAAAAGTGGTTTAATATTGGGTGTCCTGCAAAGTTTAGTTCCAACCCCAATCAGACACACCTGGTCAAGCTAATCAAGCTTTTACTAGGCTTTCTAGAAGCATCTATGCAGGTGTGTTGAGGCAAGTTGAAGCTTAAATTTGGCAGGACACCGTCCCTCTAGGACCAAGTTTGGACACCCCTGTATAAACTTCACCATTTCACTGGAGTGCAGTGAGTGCTCTATTCTCTGCTTCTGAATGGTTGTATTTAAATTTCTGTTATGTTTCGTCTGATGCAAACAGCCAAATTGTGTATCACTGCAAATCTCATCACGTATCGTGTTGTTAGGACACGGTGTTACAATGTAACCTGCTCACCTCATGTTTACATTCATACTATTTATATTATTTGCTAATTAATAACCTCATGTGTAACTCTGAATCTGCATCTCATTTCTGAGTCTGCTACTGTCCGACGGAGGTCACATTTCAGTCACGAACATACATTTTGAGAGCGTTTCTGACTGAATGAATGAAATTCGCTGTTTTCCATAGAGGAAACCTGGGTGCTGAAATATAATTGGCTAAACTGGCGTTGGGTGAGTTAAATAACCAAAACAAAGACAGTCGTTCCAGCACGTAACACACATTTTTAAAGCAGAATATCTGACTTCAGCATCGTTTTTCAGATAAACATGTTTACTGAGCATGTTTCTGAAATATCTGCGAACATATTATTGTATTTTAATGCTTTAGAGCAGGGCTTTTCAAACTGTGGTACGTGTACCACTAATAGTACGCAGGCTTCCTTCTAGTGGTACGCGGAGGTAAACTGAATAATGAAAAAGAAAAAAATACACTTTTAACCCTCTGACTCGAACGATTACACTTATGTGATCAGCACCCGCTGTTCCCTGAACCGTATGATCACATGGTCACATTAGCCGTCATCCGATGCTAAAAATCAACCTGCTTTAGCGCAGAGCCAGACAAAGAGGCGCCCGGCCATGGCATTTGCGGAGCAGATACGCGCTAAAGAAGTGCTTCTGCAGACCAGTGCTGTTGTGTTTGCATTTCAGTTACTACAAACTCAGGAATCTCCCCATGATGCATCATTGGTAGAATAATTATCACAAATGTTTTAAAAATGTGCGTTCGTACCCAGTAGAAGACGTAAATATTAGGTTAGATTTAGATTTCAATGTCTAGCCAGCGTCTAAGGACAATGTTATTTCAACGTCAAATAAGGACATCGAATTACGTTGATTGTAGGTTGTGTTGGAAAGTGACCGAAATGTCTGATAGATGTCAAAGTGGTAACGTCCACACAACGTCAAGGTGTAACATGATTAGACGTTGATATTTGGTTGATTTTAGGTTGAACAATGACGTCGGCTATACGTTGGGCTTTGGGAAAGTGGCTTTCGGTTAATTTTTTACCTCAGATTTAGGCTAATTAATCTGGATGTGATGTAAATGCCATGGAACACAAATAGACTTAAGCAACTTTGCCATGCTTGAAGCTTGGAGCTAGAATAATTAAAGTTAGTCTCTGTGTGCGGTTAACACAAACTCCATTAATTAATCTGAAATTAAATAAATTTAATTAATTAAATAAATCATTATGGTGGTACTTGGAGAGACTTTTTTTTTAGGTGGTACTTTATAAAAAAAGTTTGAGAACCACTGCTTTAGAGGAGTCAAAAACTTACATACAGCACCTTTTAGACTAACATAGTGATACTAACATCTAAAAAAAAAATTGGTTTAGATTTCACATGGACTTTAAATCAAGATCAATACACATGACAAGCAAAATGACGTCTTTTTCAGTATTTCCTTCGGGTTTAAAATGGAAATGTGCAGCTAATTTTCTTCTTTTTTTCTAGTGAATGTATATTTAAAATATTTATTGTCATTTCAATTATCAGTAAACTTCTTAATGATAATCACAATCATGATTCTCTAAATATCGGTTTCTGCGGCATGAGCACAGAAAATAGCGTACTTTTCTGGGTCATTCACTATTGCCTTTATAAATTATAAAATGATTATTCAGAAGAGAGTGTGCCGTTTCTGCCGCTGCGTTTGGAAAATGAAGGTCTTTTATGCAGTAATGGCCGAGGTGTCCTTCATAAAAGCCTGTGCTGCACATGATTGTGCTGATGAATAGGTTTGCGGTGCATTACAGTGTTTTCTGCATCAGTGACAAAAACAGAGGCAGCAACTGAAGAAGATTTCTATTCTCTCAGTGTGAAGTATTTTCTAAGTGTAAAGCAGTTAATTTTCTCTTCACGAAATGTATGTAGTGTTTGCAGCAAACATGCCAGCCTGTGTTAAAAATACAGTGATATGTCTGTGTAAGATGAGTATGCCATTGCCTGCACAGGAGCAACACTAGGAGAAGGCTGAGTGACTGATTGTGTAGAATAACTGAATATGTAAAGCACTGATTATATAGGTTAAATACTTTTATGAAGCTATATGTGTCAGAAGTTAGAATGAGTAACATATTATCAAGTGATTATGCTTTCATGACAATGTATGTAAACACTTAATCCTTTTGCATAAGTTGCATCTATACTTTGCTGACATAGACCTGTAACATCTCTGCTGACATGAGCTAGTGGGCTGAAAGCCAAGAATAGCAGGACCCCTTAGACTAGAAACCTATTCAAAAATGGTCAAGAGTTAAAAAGAGACTTAGGGGTGTGTCAAATAATCCTGTATAAAAATTGTAACAAACACACTGAAACTTCAGAAGGTGCAGGAGAGACTTCAGAAGGTGTCCAGGAGAGACTTCAGAATGCTCTGGGGTCTGCTCTGCTCTTTCTCGGCTTTATTATGGAGAATAAAGTCTATTTTCTGATATTCAAAACCTCTGGTCTGATAATTTGTAATTAATGAGAAGTCAATATTTACGACAAATGGCGCCCAACGTGGGGCTGGACAGAGACGATCGGGTGACACTGGACATGCTGGGGCTTGGAGGAAAAACACAAATATGTGGCCACGATAAAAAACGGTAAGCAATTTTAAGCTTATACGTTTGTGTTTTTTCTACCAAGGACCTGCTTGTAACGGTAAAAAGTCACTTGAACTGTTTCTCCAGCTATAACGAACTACAAGTAAAACTAAAAAAGTAAAAGTAAAGATATAAAAGGAAAACAATGGGGTTTTGAATACCAGAAGAAAATAACAATTTGCATGCAAATGATCTGTGTTTTCCTAAGAGGGCCTTGATGGATAGGATAAACGTTAACTAGTAACTGTTACTCATGTTTGGGAAATTTTTAATAATGAAGAATATGCATAGAGCATTTTTAAGTTTTAAGAGGAAGTTCTTAAAGTGTGGTGACATTTAATAAGTTAAAACAGATTAATAAAGTATAGAGAGAAGCGCGCAAAGACCTCGGAGTACCCGTTCTGTTTTAATAATAATAAATATTATTATTCAGGAGGCTGGGGGAAAAAAGGCAAAAATCCTGTGAAATGCTATTTTTACTGAAGGACAGTAAAGACGGGAGCAGAAGTAACAGGCACTCAAGAGGAGTGTAGTGAAGAATTCTGTGGTTACAGCTCTAAGGTTAGAGGCTGTTCGGACAGGTCACTCAAGAGGAGTGAGATGTATTTATGTAATTGTAAGTATTTGTGTATTTGTCTGTGTTGCTGGGGTGCTTAGAAGCTTCACCTTTGATCTAGAGAGACTAGAATAGAGGTGAGGTTCAGGTTACACAGTGTAAGAGATGAGGTTAGGATGAGTGAGAAGTATGATTGTGTCTAGAAGTATGTTTGCAATAAGAGTGAGTTTAAAAGAATTATCGTTTTATATTATAATATAAAAGGAAGATTGCATATGTTGTGTGATTTAAGAACAATAAGATAGAGATTGTTGCAGTTTAGGGAAGAGATTGTGATACAGAGGAGGTTTAAGCCTCATAAAATTAATTGAGATCATATTGCATTTGAAAGACACAGACTGAAAAGAAGAATATATACTAGTTAAACATTTTTCTGAATAATCTCTGTGTGTTTGAAGTGTTTTTAAGTATAAACTAGGCAGAGAGGTGACTGAAATTCCTGACATGTCGACAGTCTGGAAGAAGGTCTGCTTCAGGAGTGGTAAGAATCTGTCTATTTTAAGAACAAAAGTTTCACAGGACAGATAGAAGCTAAAGAGTAAAGATATATTATAAGGTATTAAATAAATAGAAATATAAAGTAATGTAATAAGATAAATGAAATAAGAAAAATATTAATGATAGAATAAGATTTAAAAAATAAAAAAGTGTTAATAAAAATGCAACTAGAAGCTATACTAATAAATATTAAGAAATTCAAAAATTGCATAAAACTAACTACATATGGAGATAAATTGTTAAATTGATAAGGAAATAAATTTACTAAATCAGTATAAATAAAAATAGATAAGTTAGTTCTTTGATAGAGAATAAATTAGAAGAAAAAAACTTTGATGAATATGGATTAATTGAAGAGTTAATGATCAAATGTTTAAGGAAAATAAGCTTAAAAAAATTAATTAGGAAAATCTAAGAGACAAAAATGCTAATTTTTGAAAAGGAAAAGAAGCATAGGAAAATGGAGAAAAAAGAAGTCCAAACATTGTTTAATAGAATTAAAAGAGAAGATGTTTAAAAATATATTAAACAGATAAGATAAAAATTAGAAAAAAAAACAGTAACATTTTAAAGAAAATAAGATTTGGCTTTAAAAGATAAAATTATGTTTAAGTGCAATAAAAAATTGTTGTGGTTTAAGTTGACTGTTGTCATCTGTTTTAAAGTCAGCTACAGACTGTCATCTGAGCCAACAGCTATTTATAATAAAAGCAGTGAGTCAGATGTAAAGCATAGACAATGAGGAGACATTAAAGAACATCATAGTGAGTTCAAAAATTTTATAGTTAATATTGTATGTACTTAAAATTAATTGACAATTAAAAATTGCATTTCAGATAGGAAAAATGCTTAAAGTAAACAAACATGTAGAGTTAAAATAGTACTATGAACTTGAAGCTATTGCAGTAAGGATTTTGAACAGGTATATTAGACATTTGGCCACCATATAGTACTGTTGAATTAAAACAGGTATGGAAATGTTAGAGAAATTAAAATAGTGTAAGATGTAATGTAACTAGTGAGGAAACACTAGAATAAGATTAGGAAAAATAAGTGAAGCACAATCTGAAGCCAAAGAAATTAATTATAAGAAAATTTAACAAATAGAAAATTAAGCATATTTACATATGATAAAAATGATTGAGAATTAGAAAAAATAAGTTGTTAAACAGCAAACAAAAATAGATAAATAAATAAATTAATTAATAAAAAAAATGGATAAAAGGAGTCTTTATTTGATGAAGGAAAAAATGGGGGGAAAAAAAGAGTCATGAGCTAAATTCTATATATATTAATTAAGAGGACATAGGGATGAACTTTGGGGGACTGTAGTCTTGTACCTACCAGACATCTGAGTACACTGGCAAATGGAAAGGTGTTTGAAAAACACAGAGCAAAATGGCTGTGGACACTTGTGACATGAACTTTTTGCCCAGGATTTACTGAGGACTGAAAAAGCTACATGTGCTCAGAGACATTCAAAAGAGACACTAACAAGAGACTGATGAACTGATCAAAAAGAAAAAACGCTCCACCAGAACTTTACATCAGCTGAGTCAAAGAAAAAAGCCAGCCCAAAGAGAGAGGGGGAAACACTGTGCCCTGATATGAAGGAATTTCAGGACAACACAGAAAAGACTAGCACCATCTGTGAACTAGTTGTCTCAGGTTGCGAGGGGGGATAGTCTGACAGTCCATCTCAAAGTGGCTCCTAAAGTCCAAATTAAGTTTAAGCATTACAGAAGGAAAATTAAGAACAAGCTACCCATTCTTGTATCAAATCAGACTCCTGTCAATTTGAGAAATTATTATCATGCAAATTTTTAAGTAAAAAAAAAAGTGTTATATGGTAATTTCAAGGTAAAACTTTAAATGATGAAATTATATATTATGATGAATGGTAAATAATTTGAGTTTAAGTTTCAGTAGGCTTAATAAAAGTTCCTTAAACATAGAAGGATAAATTACAATGCAGGGTGGTAACTAAAGAAAAAGAAAAAGCTTTTGATAAGGCAATAAATAATTTGGAGAATAAATAAGAATGGAATTAAGTATTTAAATTAAAATTAAGTAAAGGAAATATCTTAACATAATCTTATTGTGAATGGCCTAAATCAAGATTGGATATTGAAAACTGGAAAGAGATTCAAATTTAGAAAAATGATTTACAGTTAAAGAGAAGATTGAAACAACAATTGAAATTAATTCATAGGACATGATAAGGTCAAAAAGTAACAGTTCTAAATTACTATAAGAAAAAATGAAAGAGAAAAGTGTTTAAGAAAACAATATAAGGAATTAATAAGGAATAATAGTTAAAACAGAGCAAAGAGAAATTTACAAAACATACAGTAAGTTTTAGTCAGCTGATAAAAAAGTGCATCAAAATTGTATAAACAACTAGTTTAATGGGAGTGCCTTAGGAAATAATTATGAGCCAAAAGAAAATAACTCAAAGACAAAAAAGGAATTAATATATAGATCAGAAAATTGATTAGTAAAAGAAAGAAGTGTCAAATTCCAACTAAATGATTGTCATTACAGGACTGAGATGCAGATAAAATCAGCCATGCAGCACAGTGAGGGTTAAAATTAAATCAGATGTAGATCTGCCCAGAAATAAAACCACTAAATGATGAAATAGGTACAAAACTCTATTGAAAAGTGTAAAAATATAAGAGCACTAATAGAAACATCTATAATGTAATATGCAATCTGTCCTAGACATTTCTATTTAAATTTAAATTTAAAGTAGTAATAAATTATAAGTAACTAATAATATTTAATTGAAGTTAATTTGATAATTAAAATAAATGGTTAATCAAGACAGATAAAAGAGGCTTAATGTTGATAATATGATTTAAGAGCAATCAATAGGAGAAGATTTTCCAGCTGAAGTTCATATTGTATGTGGAGATATGTTCTTTTGGATGGTAAATATATTAAGTGCTTAGTTTCTATTGAGTTTATTTTAGGTAACTACCAGAGGAGGGTAGAAACTTGTTTGTACTTGTTTAGCTTGATGAATAGCAAACACTGTATACACCAGAATGCATAAAGGGTTAAAATTAGGGAAAATATCTTAGGATGGACACTGTCACAATATGTGGATGATTGAATTATCTGCAACTTCACAAAGCTCTAGTTCAATTAAAAGACTTGACTGGAGACCATTGCTCCAAACAGTGAGATATGATGACTGTTTTTGTTGTTGACTGGATGAAGAATTATTCAGCGAAGAAGCACTGTTGAGAAACTATGATGAGTAGATGATTAGAGGTAGCATCAGGAGCAGATTATGAAGCAGGGATAGTTATTACATCTGTGACAAGAGAAGTATTTCCTAAATTTTGAAATGCCTTCAGAAATAAGTTCATAATGGGTTTGCATTCATAAAGTATTCATGAAGTTAATGAATGATCAATAAATAAAAACATCTAAAGAAGTATGGAAAATTTTGAATAAAGCAAAAGAGAGAATAATTGTATTATGCTCAATTACCAGAAATGGCTGAAAGAGATGAAGATGATCCATCAAGACCAACGCTCAATGAAATATGTGAAAAAAATAAACTTAATGGGATTAATTTGCTAACAAGTGCATTGGTGAGTGATAGCATGGAAACTGACAGAAACAGGCATCTAACACTGCATTGCATGAACTACTCTTGGGTCGACCCTTGAAAGAAACCTTGAAAGAAACCTTGAAAGAAACCTTGAAAGAAACCTTGCAAGAAACAGCATGACCCTTGCAAGAAACCACATGAAACTTTGCATAAAACCTGGCATATAATCTCACCTATAACCTTGCACATAACTTCTTGGAATGGTTTGCAAAGATGTCTAATACAGTAGGGACTTTAATGAAGAAATAAATAATTGCCATGTGCAAAGCGATATCTGTGCAGGAAACCAGAAAGGAGCCATGTGAGAGAGCAGTGATACAAGGTCCAATTGGTCTAGGTGATTGAGTCTATCTGAGGATGCTCTGGAGAGCTCAGGAGGAAAGGACCATATCTGGATGAGGGCAAATCCAACAGCTGCCAAAGAAGATGCCATTGATGAGGTACCAATGCCTCAAAGGAGCGAAAGGAAACAACTCCAGCAAGGGAAAGCTGACCGGAAACAGAGGAGCCTGAATATTCTAAAGCTCTAAACTACTAAGTGCAACGTGAAGCAAGAGTTTATCAGAGCAAAGTAAAGAGTGATTCTGATAATATGCCTGAGTACCACATACAGAAGTGCCACAAGTCAAGGGATGATGAATGCACAACTGCAGATTTCAGAACTCAGACTCTCAACCACACATCTCCATCAACATCTTTTCAAAGTCTAATGAAGATGCTGATAGCTTAGAAGAAGAGAAACAAGGATGAGCAAAGATCAAGATCAACATTTGATGCTTTTTACGTTTGCATATTGATTTTGTTTGCATATTGCTTTCATGGTACCTATATATAATATTACTTCAGTATATTCTACATGAGTGTGAAAACTAGCAGCGAGCACTGAACCAACTGAATACTTATGCTTAAAACTTTATTGTCTTTGATGTGTTAAGAGAAAAACAGAGTACAGTCTTTTACTTCCTTCAAATCAAAAGTGACAGAGAAGATGTTTGGCTGGACTTCTGTCAAAGTACAGTGGCATAATCTGGTCAATTGATAACAGCTATGTGGCTAATATCAGTCACTAGATAGAGGTAATTAAGAGAACTGGATTATGAAATTGCACTTTGGGGTTAAAAGACAATAATATTAAGACTAAAGTCTTAAGAGGAGGGATTGAAGAAGATTTCTATTCTCTCAGTGTGAAGTATTTTCTAAGTGTAAAGCAGTTAATTTTCTCTTCACGAAATGTATGTAGTGTTTGCAGCAAACATGCCAGCCTGTGTTAAAAATACAGTGATATGTCTGTGTAAGATGAGTATGCCATTGCCTGCACAGGAGCAACACTAGGAGAAGGCTGAGTGACTGATTGTGTAGAATAACTGAATATGTAAAGCACTGATTATATAGGTTAAATACTTTTATGAAGCTATATGTGTCAGAAGTTAGAATGAGTAACATATTATCAAGTGATTATGCTTTCATGACAATGTATGTAAACACTTAATCCTTTTGCATAAGTTGCATCTATACTTTGCTGACATAGACCTGTAACATCTCTGCTGACATGAGCTAGTGGGCTGAAAGCCAAGAATAGCAGGACCCCTTAGACTAGAAACCTATTCAAAAATGGTCAAGAGTTAAAAAGAGACTTAGGGGTGTGTCAAATAATCCTGTATAAAAATTGTAACAAACACACTGAAACTTCAGAAGGTGCAGGAGAGACTTCAGAAGGTGTCCAGGAGAGACTTCAGAATGCTCTGGGGTCTGCTCTGCTCTTTCTCGGCTTTATTATGGAGAATAAAGTCTATTTTCTGATATTCAAAACCTCTGGTCTGATAATTTGTAATTAATGAGAAGTCAATATTTACGACACAACAAAGTTCAACTCGCACCTGCAATGCAAAGATTAATGTGGGCGCAGAAATGATTATCTGCTGCTATCACTAGCGCACGACATTTAAAAGAAGATTTCACAAAACTTTTAACTCAAATACACAAGCATGCTCCATCTTTGAAATCACTGAAGTAGAGTGAATATTGCCAGAGGACAAACATGAAGCCGTTTTCTTTTTCAGGGTGAATGTTCTGTTGTAGTCAAAACTGCATCATATTATGGACGTGACATTTTATTCTCGCTTTAATTTAAACTTGCATCTCAACATACTATGGAAGCTTTTTGCTGGTGCTGTTTATGATTATTCTTGACTAATCACAAACAAAAAAGTCTGTAATTAAATAATATATCTGTAACTCTGCAGTAGTAGTAGTTAGGGTAGTACTTGTGATTTATTATCATTGTCATTTATTATTACTGTTGTCCTTTCTTTCTTTTTACTGTCATTATTTCTATTATACATTACTAAGCATAGTTGTTACTCCCTAACTCTGACTGGTTTCTTTTGTATCTGTTTTACTTATATCTGCGAGACTAGATTCATTTATTGGCTGATATTGTTCCTAATGTATGTAATCTGACCTTCCACCAAGTTACCTTTACATGGACACACACACACACACACACACACACACACACACACACACATACACACACACACCTAACAGTACCTGACTATATTGTTTTTATTTTTCATTTTATTTTTTTATTGTTGTTTTGTTATGGTTTTTTGTTGATGTTTTTTGTATTTGTATGATCCCAATTTATGTACCTTTTTGCATATTCTAATAAAAAAAAAATATATATATATCTGTGTGTACTGTCTATATACACACTACCTGACAAAAGTCTTCCAAGTTTTAGGAACAACAAATAATAACTTGACTTCTAGTTGATCATTTGGTATCAGAAGTGGCTTATATGGAAGGCAAAGGCCTCTAGATTATGCTTAATTTACCACAATAAAATATGGTCATCCCTTGATTTTTAAAGATTTAATTAGGACAGTAAGGTCTGACTTTGCTAAGACAAAAGTCTCGTCACTGAACAGAAATAATGTCCAGTATAGAATATAAAGTCCTGCTGCAGTGGAAACAGAATGAATATTGTGTCTGACTCCATCATGAGCTTGGAGGACTGCATCAATACATCTCTGACATGACTCAAATCACTGATTAATAAAGTCATCTGGAATGGCAAAGACAGCAGGACTCCCAGAGCTCATCAAGATCCTTTGGATACATCTTCCATGCCTCCTTCATCTTACCCCAGACATGCTCAATAATGTTCATGTCTGGTGACAGGGCTGGCCAATCCTGGAGCAGCTTGACCTTCTTGATGTAGAGACTGAAGTAAGAGAAGGAGCGCTATCCTGCTGGAGAATTTGCCCTTTTATTTGGTTTGTAATGTAATGGGCAGCACAGATGTCTTGATACCTCAGGCTGTTGATGTTGCCGTCCACTCTGCAGATCTCTCAAACGCCCCCATACTGAATGTAACCCCAAACCATGATTTTTCCTTCACCAAACTTGACTGATGTCTCTGAGAATCTTGGCTCCATGAGGGTTCCAGTAGGTCCTGTGCAGTATTTGTGATGATTGAGATTCAGTTCAACTGTGATTCATCAGAAAAATTGACCTTCTGCCACTTTTCCAAATGACAAACTAGAAGTCGACTTATTATCTGTTGCTCTTACAACTGGGATTCACGACAAGACTTACTCAGGTAGTATGTATATATTTATATATGGAACAACACGTAGAGACAACTCATAATTGCTAGTCATATTTGTTGAATTATGTGCTCTTCACAAGCTGCTGACCTGGATTTCCTCGATGC
Organism: Danio rerio; assembly: GCF_049306965.1. Taxonomy (NCBI): domain Eukaryota; kingdom Metazoa; phylum Chordata; class Actinopteri; order Cypriniformes; family Danionidae; genus Danio; species Danio rerio. The sequence goes on along the minus strand of NC_133182.1, from coordinate 6,926,731 downwards.
TGTGCACGATGAACATGTCCTGCAGATCCTCAATGGCTCCGTCCATCCAGTTGTTGAAGGGAGCTGCTCTCTTGGCGAACTCCAGGTACAGCTGATCAATCGTCTCCCAAAGCTTTTCTACACGCTGGGGGTGGGCATAAGGACAGAATCAGCTTTAGCCATACACAAAAACATTTTTAAAAGCTTTCCTTGTAAACTTTCTGCATTGAGGATGACTGGAATCCTAGATATACATTTGGGTGATGCTGGAATTGCGGGTACATTTTTACAGTTTTGTATAATAACACCAATTATATCAAGTTATCTCTTAAAATCATGTTTGTTTGTGTATTTAGGGATATTTTGTCTAGAAATATTACCTCTGCCTTCCATCATACATTCAGCTTCAATGATCAAATAATTAAATTTAACTTTTATATTTTTTCTTTGTTTAATCTTCTAAATTGCATGACATGTTTCTTGCTCTATTATTCATCATTTCAGTATTAAAAAAGAAAATGTTGTCTGTCGCTATGTTCTTGTCAACTTTGTTACATTGCTTATAAAAAGGCATGACAATCTTCCGCTGGTGGGAAACTCTGGAAGGCATTGAGGCGTCGTTTATTCGTTTCTCATTCATTAGTCCAAAATGTTCAGCATACTAATAGTAGTTTTATTATGTGTCAACTCTGATATTTCAGTGAATTTCTCATTCACTCTTTAAAAACTATAATATGATGAAAATAAGATAAGATGTGTTTTAGACACGCCATGTGGTGTCTGGTTTGAGGTTAGCATTTTGAGCTATGGCACAAACAACTGTTATTGTCAACTCCGTTACTGTCAACTCCGCCGCTACTATCAACTCCGTTATGGTCAACTCTGTTGTTGTCAATTCTGTTACCGTCAACTCTGTTACAGTGAACTCCACCATTACCACCAACCCGGTTATGGGCAACTCCGTTATAGTCAACTCCGTTACCATCAACTCGGTTATGGTCAACTCTGTTGTTGTCAACTCAGTTACCGCCAACTGCGTTACAGTCAACTCCACCATTATCATTAACTCAGGTACCGCTAACTCCATTACAGTCAACTCCACTATTACCAGCAACTTGGTTATGGTCAACTCCTTTACCGTCAACTCCGTTACAGTTAACTCCACCATTACCATCAATTTAGTTGTGGTCAGCTCCGTTACAGTTAACTCCACCATTACCATCAACTCAGTTATGGTCAACTCCGTTACAATCAACTCCACTATTACCATTAACTCGGTTATGGTCAACTCTTTCAGCTCCGTTACTCTCAACTCTGTTACTGTCAACTTTGTTACTGTCAACTTCGTTACCGTCAACTCCATTAACATAAATTCCGTTACCGTCAAATCAATTACCATTAACTCCATATTACAACTCTATTACAGTCAACTCCATTACCGTTACTTTAATGTCAACTCTGTTACCATTACTGTCAACTGTGTTACTGTCAACTATGTTACTGTCAACTTTGTTACTGTCAACTCCATTAACCTAAATTATGTTACTTTGAAATCAATTACCATCAACTCCATTACGTCAACTCTATTACCGTTACTTTAATGTCAACTCTGTTACCATTACTGTCAACTATGTTACTGTCAATTTCGTTACCGTCAACTCAGTTAACATCTATTCCGTTGCCGTCAAATCAATTATCATCAACTCCATTACGTCAACTCTATTAAATTTAACTCTATTATCGTTACTTTAATGTCAACTCCGTTACTGTCAACTATGCTACCGTCAACTGTTACTGCCAACTTCGTTACTGTCAACTCCATTACCATCAGCTTCATTACCCTCAACTCCCTTACCGCCAACTCTGTTACTCCCAAATCCATAACTTTACTGTTAACTCAGTTACTTCAAACTCTGTTACGTTCAACTGTTACTCTAAACTCCCGTACTTTACTGTCAATTCTGTTAATGTCAACTCCATTACTGTCAACTCCATTACCATCAACTTTGTTACTGTCAACAAAACTCCATTACTTTACTGTCAACTTCATTATCATCAACTCTGTTACTGTCAACACAACTCCATTACTTTACTGTCAACTCCATAACTTTACTGTCAACTTTATTATCGTAAACTCTGTTACTGTACTGTCAACTCCATTACCGTGAACTCTGTTACAGTCAATTTTGATAGTCAACTCTGTTATTGTCAGCTCTGTTACTATAAACTTCGTTATTTTAACCTTATTGTTATTGTCGTTATTGTCACAAACATATTCAAGCATTTTGCTATATTGTACATCAAGAATTATTCTTTTTATTAATGGATTCAGTTTATTGTAAATTATACATTTAATGTATACCATTTCAGTTCAAGGTAAATTCATAGAAAATGTACCCATAATTCTGGGATGAGTCTAATATAGGGTAAGTATAATGAGTTTGTGCACCTCCAGAGAATCTCTCCTCTTCTGGGTCAGGGTCCCCAGATTGTCCCACTGGTCACAGATGCCCTGACAGCGAGCGTTCACTGTAGCAGCATCATGATAGTCTAATTCACTACACAGAGAGAAAGATAAATTGAATTGATCAAATTTCACCCCAAATCAAAAAGAAAACAGCATTTAAAAAAAAGCATTACCGTTAAGTAATAACTTAAAACTTTATCAATGTATTTCACTTCCCTTTCTATTCAAAATTAGCTTATTTTTAGCTTATAAATGTATAATTTTACATTGATGAATAATGAAATTTAACCAGGAGTACACAGTTTTTCTTCTGCAATTATAAATATGATTACTGTTAGTTTACAAGTCATTTACTTCTAGCCCACTTTTTGGTTTATTATTGTAAAACAGGGTCGGGAATCGAAAATAGATTTCAATTCTGGAATCGAATAGATTAAGAATCAGATACTTGCTATAAAATTGAAATTTTGATTGCACATTTTTATTTTTACACTTGAAAGTCTGGTAGAAACTTAGGGCACCTTGAATTAGCTATAATCTAAACATTAGATGGACCGCAACGTGCTCAAAGGGCTACATGTAGTAAAAAACAAAGGCAAAGCGAAGTGTAATCATTGCAATATATGATGTGTTGCAAGCAGCACATCGCGACCAGCATGACAAAGCATCTGCTGTTGGTTTACGAACATCAAAATACAAGAATGCACCACGTTAAATTCATTGTGCATCCAGGTGAAACCAGCAAGTGTTGTGCTAAAATTTCTGGTTTTAATTTGAACAAAATTCTCTTTCTTTTACTGATAAAGACAGATACTTTAAATGCTAATTCTCATCATTTCGTTTGAATTCAAATTACTTTCTGACTTATTTAAATAACTTTAAAGTAATAAGAATTAGAGTGGAGAACAATAGTCATGAAAACAACAAGAAAGCAATGCTTTTGTTTCTCATGCACGTCATGATTTTGAGCTAAAACGTGACCCGGAAATGATTTTGAGAGTTGATTTTTGTTTGTTTTTGTTTACTTCAGCTCTTGAGCGATGGCTGCAATCTGCTCCACGCGGTCCTGATGAGCGGCCAGATCGCTCTCGAACGCCTCGTGTTTCCTCATCAGAGCCCGGATCTCCATCAGAGAGGCCGTCTCATAGTCCTTCTGGGACAGCAGGTGCTCCTTTCCTGAAAAACACACACAAACACACCAATAAATCAGACACTCGTAAAACTCTTCTGACTCAAACTCCAAACCACTTATAGATTTAAACTCGTAGATTGCTTAGAGTTTGACAGAAATTTAAGAAAATTATTAGTATTATTAATTAATTTTTAAAATGTATTAGTTAAACTTTAAAAAATCCATAAATTAAACATAAGAAAATTGTATATATTTGTAATGAAGTTTACAGCCCTTTGGCCGCCGGGAAGAAGGAGGCGGAGAACCGACGCAGGTTTAAAATATTTATTAATAACAATGACGGCAGCTCCTCACGGAGACTGCCGTCTAAACCAAAACAAACGGACGGCAGCTCCTCACGGAGACTGCCGTCAAACTGAAAGCAAAAGTAAAATAAGTCCGGGCCCGATCCTCTCTCGGCTTTCTCTGCCATCGGTCCTCCTTTTATGGTCCAGAGCTCCTTCCGTGGGATCCGAGGCAGGTGCGCACCGCAGGTGTATCCACTTACGCGGTGGCCTCACCCCGTTCCCACGGCTCTCTGCCACGCCCCCTCGCCACAGTATTCTATTATTATTTTAAAAATGTATTATGGATTGATTAAATCGCATCTAATAACACATGAAGTGCACAAAGTGTGACGCTTCCTTCAACAATTTCAATGCGGTTTCCCAGATCCAAAGAGAGAGAGAGTTCAACTCCATTGACTCCAATAGAAAGTTTTTTCAACAGCAATTGTGGCTCTTGGAGCTACTCAATAGTTCCCGGAAGTTAGCATTTAGAGCTGAGTTACTGCTGAAGACGGCTGGTTTTACACTTGAAAAGTACAAAGCTTTCCAAATTAAGTTTGTGTTAGCTTTAACGTGAATTTAATTAATCATGAAACCTATTGAGTCTATATTAACCGCATGATGATCCAACATTTTGGAGTTATGTTTTCGCAGCTCTCTCTCTCACTGGGTCTGGCTAGGGCTGCATGGTATTGGAAAAATCTGACATAGCGATATTTTCTTTTCCTGTGATATATACTTTGATATCAATATAATTTCACCAGATGAATGGACTAGCTGTATTTGGAAACAGTTCATTAATTTGGATAGATTTAGATGATAAGGTATTTTTCTATGCATAAGTTATAATAAATTACAAGCAAATATAAATACAACAGAGCAGTGAAAAAGTGAAATAACAGCGCTTTATGGTTTTCTGCAGAGTCTTCAGTATTCAGGAACAAAAATTTTACAGTTACACATAGAATAACATGGTCATCATTTTAGAAACAATTATAAAATAACAATAATAATATTTCATTATACCTTTATCGTTTAATATTAAGGGCTCTATTTTGACGATCCATGCGCAAAATGCAAAGCGCAGCGCGTAAACGTATTCAGGGCGTGTCAGAATCCACTTTTGCTAATATAAGGACGGAAAAATCCGCTTTGCGCCGTTTATTTTATAATGAGTTATAGGTGTGTTTTGAGAATAAACCAATCAGAGTCTCATCTCCCATTCCCTTAAGAGCCAGCTGTGTCGCGCCATGGTGCATTTGCTATTTACAGGACGACTTTGTAAGTGGAAAAACTGAGCATTTCACTAGCAAGAAAACAGTTAAACAGAGTATCTACAGTGCGAGAATGAGAGATGAGCCTCCTCATTATCTACTTTCACTTTCGCTCTCGTGGATAGAGAAAACTTATACACACAGACATCCATTAGCCTATAAATAATTAATTTAGCTTGTTAAGCGCAAAGATTTGTTTCAAAACTATTTCTAAATTCAGTTCTAATTTCCAGCAAACGAATAAATGAACAATAATAACGAAGAGTGGTCAAAAACCTGAGTTATATCCTAAAACACATGCTGTGCCCCATATGGTCTAAAACCTGACCGGTGGGCAAATCTAAGCTTGCTTTTAATAAAACAAATATAAATATGGATATAATAAATAATACTGCTAATAATAATAACATTATACAAAAACAAATTGTCAAGAATAAACTGAAAAAACCCCTGAGATGAAGAAGGCATGAAAGTATAGTTTTTATATTTATGTAGGCTAGAAAATAATATGTTTTGTAATATTGTAATCCTTTATATTTATATCCTATATCTATCCTTAATTATATCCTATATATGTCCTTAATATTCTAACTATTTTTCATTTAAAGATATTTGCGTATTGCTCTACATCTTCTGTGTATTAAGCAGTGTGTAAGCAAGGCTCACAACTAATGCGCTCTGCACTGGACAATAGATCGGCTTTGTTCTGGTCTATGGGCGCACATACGGGCGCAAAAGCATTTGCTATTTAAACAGCGTGGCGCAAAACGTCAAAATGACTCTTGCACCGGCCTGAAACTAGCAAACAACAATTTATCATACGCCGGGTGTATGATAGAGCCTTAAATAAGTAATATAATCCTGCGATGTGACTACTGCGGACGACACACATGTTGCGATAAGGATGCTCAAACCATATATTGTGCAGCACTACTTCTGGCGATCCAAATGGCAGACAAACCCTTGTTGCAGCTCTGATACAAGTTTATTTATGGAGGACAGTAAAAAGCCCTGCAGTGTTTGGGTGCTCTGTGTTTGTCTGAGGTAATTAGTCTACCGTTATTACTGAAATGTCTATATTTCATATAAAATATGAAGCTGATTGGTTAGTTCTTGTCACATGACTCAGGTGCGTTTACAGCATTCTAAGAAAGTTAAGGTGTTTTCAACTGTGTGCACCTGGAAAACACGAGCACGTCATTCCCTATTTGCATACACAAGCTGTGTGCCTCCATCCGCTTGTTAAGTGTGACGTCACGCGGAGCGGCTTCCGGGTCCCAGCGCTCTATTCAACTGAATGGGGAGACTCATGAAATGGTAATAATAAACGTTTACAAAGCGATTTAATACTTTCGAAAGTCACGGTCGCAGTATATATGTCCATGCCCAATATCCGAATGTCAGAAAGTGATTCATTGTTTTATAAATTGTTAAAATTTGGTTATTTGTTATGCAGCAAGCCCAGAGATTGTCGTGTACACTATGACTTTATATAAAATTAACTTTAATGTGTAATATGAATAAAAAGTGATCATAACTGAATGATTTCTCCACTCAAGTGGATGGCGGCTTGGACGCGGAAACAGTATACATACGTCACAAACACGTCACCACTTAACAAGCGGATTGGAAGTAACAAATTTGTGTGCAAAAGAGGCGATATGGGGTATCGCGGTGGCGCAGTGGGTAGTGCTGTCGCCTCACAGCAAGAAGGTCGCTGGACTGACCCTCAGCTGGGTCAGTTGTCATTTTTCAGTGGAGTTTGCATGGTCTCCCCGTGTTGGCCTGGGTTTCCTCCGGCTGCTCCGGTCTCCCCAACAGTCCAAACTCATGCGCTATAGGTGACTTGGATAAGCTAAATTGTCCATAGTGCATTTGTGTAAATAAGAATCTATGGGTGTTTCCCAGGACTGGGTTGCAGCTGGAAGAACATCCGCTGTGTAAAATATATGCTGGAATAGTTGACGGTTAATTCCGATGTGGCGACCCCTGATGAATAAAGGTACTAAGCCAGGGTTTTTCAAAGTCTAAGACAGTGGGCCTCCCTTTTGACACCACTTATCCATTGGCGCCCCCCTCCTCCCAAACACACACACACACACACACACACACACACACACACACACACACACACACAAATTATATATATATATATATATATATATATATATATATATATATATATATATATATAAAGACACAGACAGATGTCAGACTGTTAACTCACTTTTATCATCATTTGCATGAAAGTGCAATTATTTACAGAGTAATAACAAGTATTTTAATTTAACGTTTTTAAAACTAGGATGATGGTTCAATATGAATAGAACAGATCCAAGAACTGTCCATCCCAGTCAAAACAGTCAAAATTTAGCGGGTCTCATGCTGTCATTAGCCAAAATATCTTGACAAACCACACATAAAGGTCATGGTTCATCAGCTGGTCCTGTCCATGTAAATCCTAAACTCAAATACTGATCATCATATCGTCGTCTTTTGGGTTTAAGCCCTGAACTTGAAGGCTTTGAATCGGGGGGTCTCAGAAACCGATGTATTAGCAGGCATATACCAGTATTGACGGGCTTGCCAAACAGAAGCGAATTCAGCTATGGCCTTCTGGGTAAAAAGGGTTTTCTTATTTTTGATGCATTATTTTTTTTAGCTTTGTTTAATTAAAACGTTTAAATATAATAAAAATACATATAATAATTAAACTTAATTATATTTTTATTATATAATATTTTTTTCCCGCGCCTCCCCTAACATGCTCTGGCGCCCCCCAGGGGAGGCGCGCCTCACACTTTGAAAACCCCTGTACTAAGCCAAATGAAAATGAATGAAGATGCGATATGTGAACGGCCCCTAGGGGTGGTTACCTGTGGTCCAGGACTCATGCAGGGAGCATTTCTGCTTAAACTTCTCAGCCAAATGATCGAGTCTCTCCAGACGGCGGATCTCAGTGAGCAGCCATTCCTCATAACCCTTCTCCACCTGCTCCAGACCTTTCCAAGCGTTAGCGATGTCCTGCACACACACACGTTTGGTTAAAAACCTGATTAATAAGTCAAATTGCATGAAGTTTTTGATTTTGTCCAAATGTCTGGGTGTGCTGTTCATAAACTCAGATTACTAGTAGTTTTCATGCAGGCTGTTTTGGACTCACCGACACCATCTTCCCCTCGGAGGGCATGAAGGCGGGACGGTTGCTCAGGCGCAGCTTGGTCTGCAGGGTGTTGAAGTTGATCTCCAGCTGGCATTTCTCCTGCACGCGCGGAGGCTTGTGAACGCGCCTGTAGTCCCGGAAATCCTCCAGCTTCTGCTGCATGGCGCGCATGGTCTGCTCCGCCGCGCGGTTCTCCAGCCAGGGGATGGTGCGGCGGATCCACTCCAGCAGCTAGAGGAACATAGAGGAGTTACTGAGGGAGACTGAGAGACATTGGAGGACGTTTATGAAGATATCGAGGTTTATTATTGAGTGCGCTTCACAAACCACCTGTACTGTTTTTCTCTCCCTATACACCAGACACTTTCTTTTCTACAGGGTTTCAACAAGTCAAATTTAAGACTTTTAAGACCATTATGAATGAAATTTCACACTCATACAGGGCTAAACATAAAGGATTTGCTTGTCCCATTAAAAAAAAAATCTAATTACTTAAATCAGGGGATCTCAAACTTTTTTCTTCAAGTACCACCTCAGAAAAAATTGTCCCTCCAAGTACCACCATATGACCAGTATTGAAATACAGTAGCATAGTAGGCCTAATTAAGCATCTGCATCTCTGCACAATTTAAAAACGTGGCATATTAATTACTATTACTTATACTTTTGGCCAGCGGAGAAATTAAAATGGTCGTGCCCAACTGAGTCTGGTTCTCTCAAGGTTTTTTTTCTTCACTCTCCTTTAAGGTGAAGTTTTTTTCCCTCTCCGCTGTCGCCACTGGCTTGTATGATTCAGGATTGGTAGAGCTATGCATCGATGAATTGGCTCTTCAGTGTTTGAACTCTCAGTAATGATTAAATCACACTGAACTGAGCTAAACTGAACTGAACTGAACTTAAACACTAAAAACTGAACCACACTGTTCCAGTTACTTTGACCAATTATGTGAAGCTGCTTAGACACAATATACATTGTAAAAGCGCTATACAGATAAAGCTGAATTGAATTAAATATTATTAATAATATTTATTATTATCGGCCACTTTAAACCTTATAAATAGTTTGAACATTAACACTGCTGTGCTTATATGTAAAAAAAAACAAACAAACAAAATAAAATGTCAACGTTAATTAAATCAAATTTAATTATTTAATTTAATTTAATTATTTATTTGTTTTTAAATTTAATTAAAATGTGCTTTTAAACGTTTATTAAAAATGGTCGGCTACTGTTATTAAAAAGTAAAAAAATAATCTCCTGTACTTAAATGGAAAGTGTAAACCTATAGTATCCTTTTCATCAAAGCCTGGAAATGCTGTTTGGACCTCATAAATAAAGGCTATATGTCATCATATTCATAAATGAACCATTTTTGATAATATTTTACTATATGTTGCATGTACAAATGACTATTGGATTACTCTGGGTACCACTAGAAGGCAGTCCGCGTACCACTAGTGGTATACGTACCACAGTTTGAGAACCTCTGACTTAAATAATACTTAAATAATGTGTCAGAACAAGCAAATCTTTCTTTGACAAGCTTTAAAAACTATAATAACCTAAACGTCCACAAGTTTGGTCTACAACTACAAGGAGAACTTACAAATGTTATTGCGAGGAATCGTATTGTAAAATAGAGTTTCAATATTAAAAGTTTTATTGACATGTATTGTTGGTGACTGTATACATCTGTTGGCCTGATTGGGTAGCTTTACCTGGACATTTGAAAATTTAGACCCGTTTGAAATTATTTAAGCCCTACAATTGAATATTTCAGCGAATTTAAGATTTTTACGGCCTAAAGTTTTTTTTCTATTTGAATTTTAAGACATTTTAAGGGTGCTTTCACATTTGGTTCAATTGCCTGGACCGTATCTAAGTTCGATTGCCCGCCTTGCCACCTTCGTTGGTTTGTGTTCACACTGTCTTTTTTCCTTCTGAACCCGGTACGCTTGCATCATCAAGCTGCTGTTTTGTTTACGACTGTTGCTAGGTGACAGTCACGAAAGCAAAGCGCCAAAATGGAAAGATGTCCGCACATCACGGTCTGCTTTTACTGAATCTTTTAGTTTTGGGGATTCAGAAAGCAACTCGCGTCCATCTGCCGCAAAAATATAAACATTCAGAACATCACACAGTGTCTGCAAAAGCTGTTTCTGGAGGAGACAAGCAGACATTACTGTGTTTGCCCTGGCTCAGTCCCGCTTGTCACCAAGGTACAATATGTGACACACACACACACACACACACACACACACACACACACACACACACACACGTGAACGAACGTTATGAAAACAATAGATTGTTGTACAGTTGGCAGTTCACTTCCGTTCTTTGGTACAATTGCATTCATTGGACTCGGGTACTGTTAACGGGTGCACACCCGAGTTCAGAAGACACGTTCCCACTAGCAAAACGTACCGTAATATGACATCAAAGAACCCAAGTGTGGACTAAAAGTGCTAGTGTGAAAGCACCCTGAAGCCTGGTTTATACTTTTGCGTCAAGTGACCGGCGTAACCCACGGTGCATGCAAACCATGTAGCTGTGCATTCATACTTCTGCGCGCTGTCTCTGTTAGTCTGCGTTAACACTTCCGAAACGCAAGTTGGCAGTGATGTGGTAATGTTCCTCTGTGCCGAGTTTCTTCGCTGGTGTTTTGCTTTTTTCTGAACACTTCCTGAATGTACAAGTGGCTCAAACTCACGCATTTTGAGGCAGGAACCGGCGGACGTGCAACAACTTTAACTACGAGGTAAACACAAGACAAAACTTACCATCCAGAGCTCCTTCACGGGACTCCACACTTGTAAACAATTGCTCCATCGGGCTCGCGCAGTTTGCACGGCTCTCTGTCCCGTCCAGACTCGTCAGCGATATCAAGCCGACCAATCACAGAGCTTGCGCTACACGTTGTTACATTTTTTGAGAGGTGCACGTCAGCGACACAGACAACCACGGCGTAGGGCTATGTGTCAACGCGCAAGCTGCGCCGTAGCATACGCGTGCTCTTGTTTTCCATGTCATCAACCTTGTCCATCAATTTCTTAACTCGCGATTCGACGGAATTTGCACGAGCATTAAGTTGAACGATTTCATCTTCCGCTCCGGAAATGTGTTCCTCGGCCTCCTTTACACGTTCATTTATCTCTTTGATTGCTGTTAAATGTCCATGTATTTATTATTTATTTATTTGTTACTTTGTCGCCCTCTTGTGTTGTGTTGCTGCTTGTGTTTTCATTTAGAGTTGATTTTCTCCACACCTACAGACAATTCACCGTCGGCAATTTAAGAGCTCGCACTGCAGTGATTCAGAGACGGGGAATTTGAGCGGCCGTCCAGACGTGGAGTTGTGCTCCTTTTTGTTCTCAGCCTTTGTTTATTGTGTTTCCTCCCCACACTTTATTTATATTTGATTGTTTAATTAATAAAACCCCTAGACTGATCCATTTGCGTTTTTCCCTCATTTAATGTTGTGACTGTGGTCGCAACAATTGCTAACGCTGTCAATTTCATTTGCAACTCGTTTGTCCATTTCTCTAATGCCTTGTAACACATCTGCGTTTCTGGGGTTCATCTCAGTTGTTCTTGCGGGTTCGCTGTCATCATCCTCTGTCTCTTTTACCTCATCTGGGTCATCAGAATCCAGCAACATTTCTTGAGCCTCGTTATACACCTTTTCTTGTGTTTTGTTCTTCTTTTTCGGTGCCTTTACAGTTGGTAAACTTTTACGTGTTCAATAACCAATAATGTCTCAAAGATTTAAGCGAGTTTAAAGGATTTATATTCAAAATTATGGGAGGGTCGTTACCTCGCGTCTTCTCACTACCACTCAATAACCGGAAGTTGATACGCGTGCTCTTGATGCAGAAGTAAAAATCAGCCTTAAGACTTTAAGATAATAACATTTTCAAAGGACTGATAATAAGTTTGTCTTTATCTGTATCTCCTTTGTTATTTTTTGGTATCAGTTAGTCATTTTCTTACATTTCTTAAAAAAAGGATGATCTCAATGAACAAAACCTGATGTAAAACCATAAACCCGTTGATCGCTCATCTTACGCCATGCAATGATCCAAAATCATCTGTACTGGATGTTTATCAGAGATTAAAGAGGCAGATCTTCTCACCTCGCTGGCCAGTTTCTCATACTCCTCCATCAGCCGTTCATTCTCCTGGTTCACAGCTAGAACCTTGCAGATCCTGTTAGCAGCCGTCTCAGCCTAGAGAAATGGAGATAACAAGCTCATTTACTGCAATAACCAGTTCAGTTTAGAGTTGATGTGTCTGTATTAGAGTCTCCACACTTCATTTACAGCTTCAAAGTGTTTTGAAAGTAATTACTTTACATTGTATTTTGTGAAACTGAATTCAGAATAAATGTGATGCGTGATCATTTTTACCTGTTCAGCACCAGCGAAAGCATGGTAAAAGCAGGACACGTAGGTCATGATGGCTTTCTCGTCAGGTTTAGGAGTGTTGACAATGTCTGAGGATCAAATCAAAATCAGCACTATAATTATAATGTTTTATACATAGTGTCTTTGTACTTTGTATCTTATCTTACTACAACCGAAGGGGCCGCCCAAAGTGCTTTTGTCAACAATAAAACAAAATGACAAATTAAAACACTGAAGAAAGGCCTAAATTAAAAGAATAACGTCAATAACACATTAAAAAAATTAAATGAGGCAGGGGGAGTGATTCTGCACTACTGAAAATCAATTGCTGTTCAAAGTAAGTTGATTACATTAAGATGTAAAGGGGACCTATTATGCCGCCTATTATTTTGTAAGATGTAAAGTCATGGCCGGAGCAAGCTGAACTGCCGCTCTAGGCAAAGGACGGTAACGCTGCCCTCAACCCTAATGTGAAAGTGGGGGGCGGGGGGTTGGGGCGCCGCGGATATAACTGAGGGCGCGGGTGGTGAGGGTAGTGTTAGGGACGCCACCCTCTCTATTCTACCGCACTAGACGCGGATATAACTGAGGCTGCGGGTGATGAGGGTAGTGTAGTGTCAGGGACGTTGCCCTCTCTATTCTACCACACTAGACGCGGATATAACTGATGGCGCGGGTGATGAGGGTAGTGTAGTGTCAGAGACGCCACTCTCTCTATTCTACCGCACTAGACGCGGATATAACTGAGGGCGCAGGTGATGAGGGTAGTGTAGTGTCAGAGACGCCACTCTCTCTATTCTACCGCACTAGACGCGGATATAACTGATGGCGCGGGTGATGAGGGTAGTGTAGTGTCAGAGACGCCACTCTCTCTATTCTACCGCACTAGACGCGGATATAACTGAGGGCGCAGGTGATGAGGGTAGTGTAGTGTCGGGGACGCCGCCCTCTCTATTCTACCGCACTAGACGCGGATATAACTGAGGGCGCGGGTGATGAGGGTAGTGTAGTGTCAGAGACGTTGCCCTCTCCATTCTACCGCACTAGCCGCGGATATAACTGAGGGCACAGGTGATGAGGGTAGTGTAGTGTCGGGGACGCCGCCCTCTCTATTCTACCACACTAGACGCGGATATAACTGAGGGCGCAGGTGGTGAGGGTAGTGTAGTGTCAGGGACGTTGCCCTCTCCATTCTACCGCACTAGCCGCGGATATAACTGAGGGCACAGGTGATGAGGGTAGGGTAGTGTAGTGTCGGGGACGCCGCCCTCTCTATTCTACCACACTAGACGCGGATATAACTGAGGGCGCAGGTGGTGAGGGTAGTGTAGTGTCAGGGACGTTGCCCTCTCCATTCTACCGCACTAGCCGCGGATATAACTGAGGGCACAGGTGATGAGGGTAGTGTAGTGTCGGGGACGCCGCCCTCTCTATTCTACCACACTAGACGCGGATATAACTGAGGGCGCAGGTGGTGAGGGTAGTGTAGTGTCAGGGACGTTGCCCTCTCCATTCTACCGCACTAGCCGCGGATATAACTGAGGGCGCAGGTGATGAGGGTAGTGTAGTGTCGGGGACGCCGCCCTCTCTATTCTACCACACTAGACGCGGATATAACTGAGGGCGCAGGTGGTGAGGGTAGTGTTGGGGACGCAGCCCTCTCTATTCTGCCGCCCTAAGCGGCCGCCTAGGTCGCCTCTATGGACGCGCCGGCCCTGTGTAAAGTACATCTGTGATGTCTCTAGAGTGTGTGTAAAGTGTAAGCTTAAAATACACCGCAAATAATGTTTTATAAACTGCCCCTTTTAGGCTTTGATCCTAACTGTAGCATTTTGTTGACCATCTCTTTAAATTCAAATGAGATTGTGCTCTTTTCAAAAGAGGGCGGAGCTAAAATGCCTGTGTGTCAGCATAGTGGCAGATTCAAAAAAAAGATTAAAGTCCTATGCTAATGAGGGAGAGATGGTCACTAGTGGGCGGGGCTTTCCCCCTCTGATGACACATACAAAGGGAGAATGTCAATCAAAGTGTTTCTGCAGACTTTTTATCAAGTGTGATTATAAATAACATAATGGATACATTATGGATACACTGGTTATATTCACACACTCCTGCCACACAACTGTGTTTAAACTCCTCATGGCAGTGAGTTTTGCATAATAGGTGCCCTTTGATGCTAATAAGATGCTTTACGGTTTGATTCCAGGTTATATTTGATCACCTCACCTTCAGCGTCCAGCATTTTGGGGATGTCCAGGTATTTCTCAGCCACCTCAAATGCAGTGTTCAG
Source organism: Danio rerio (assembly GCF_049306965.1). Classification (NCBI taxonomy): domain Eukaryota; kingdom Metazoa; phylum Chordata; class Actinopteri; order Cypriniformes; family Danionidae; genus Danio; species Danio rerio. The sequence continues at coordinate 6,911,692 of NC_133182.1, read as the reverse complement.
GTTTCCAATGGGGTCGTCCTTCAGAAAACACACACACACTTACACTGCTGAAATCTGATGCTACCATTATACTTTATATGGTACATTTTTATGACTACGCCATTACAGACACTTTTATCTATTATTTATTGGACTTGGTCATTGAAATTCTCTTTGCACTGCTTGCCATGTCTGCTTTTTTAATCTCATATTCCTATTGTGTCTCCTAAAAAGCAAGTAAAACAAAACTATCCCTCTCCAACTGTTTACTTTCCTTTTAAACAAAGCAGTGTTTAAGAGAATATACACCAAGATGAGCATTTTAACTCATTAGCGTGCATTTGGCAGCGATACACTGCGAAAGTGAACTGAATTCAGCCCTCTTGCACTTGGTGTGTGTTAATTGTAGGCCCTAATTATAAATGATGTGAACTGATGTGTGAAGCAGCACCTTTCTGAGTTTGGAGTAGTCGATGAGGTCTGGTCTGTGTCTGTGGATGAGGGCGCACAGAGCCAGGCCGTCCTTCCAGCTGAGAAAACACACACAGAGACAGACGTTCAAGATCAGAGGAAAACAACCCCAAACATTACAAGCACAGAGAACCAATGCACTGGAAATGAATTAAAACTTCAGCAATAATGTTAGAAACTGTCCTCGCCGGCCACTATATTAGGTACACCTGTCCTACTGCTCGTTAACGCAAATTTCTAAACAGCCAATCACACGGCAGCAGCTCAATGCGTTTAGGCATGTAGACAAGGTCAAGATGCATTCAAACCGAGCATCAGAATGGGGAAGAAAGGGGATTTAAGTGACTTTGAATGTGGCATGGTTGTTAGTATTTCAGAAACTACTGATGTACTGGGATTTTCACGCACAACCATTTCTAGGGTTCACAGAGAATGGGCTGAAAAAAGAGAAAATATCCAGTGAGCGGCAGTTCTGTGGGCGCAAATGCCTTGTTGATGCCAGACAGGCACCTGCACACAGGGCTCAACCTGTGCAGTGCACATGCCCTTTTTAGTCTTGAATAGAAAGTGCCCTTCCAAAATGATCTGAACCCCCCCCCACCACCACCCTCTCCCCAGTTCGCGCGCGACATCCCCCCAACTCACACCTCCCCACCCCCGCTCTTTAATTATCGCTTGACAACCCCAACCCCTTCAGTTTGCGTGCGACATTAACCACCCACCACATATCCCCACAAACCCCCCACCCCCGCTCTTCAAACATTTTTATCCTGCACATGCCCATTGGATAGTCTCTGGCATCAGCCCTGTGCATAGGTCAGAGGAGAATGGCCAGCCTGGTTCCAGCTGATAGAAAGGCAACAGTAACTCAAATAAGCACTCGTTACAACTGAGGTCTGCAGACGAGCATCTCTGAACACCTCCAACCTTGAGGCAGATGGGCTACAGCAGCAGAAGACCACACCGGGTGCCACTCCTGTCAGCTAAGAACAGGAAACTGAGGCTACAATTCACACAGGCTCACCAAAACTAGACAATAGAAGATTGGAGAAACGTTGCCTGCTCTGATGAGTCTCCATTTCTGCTGCCACATTCGAATGCTCAGTTCAGCATTTGGCATCAACAACATGAAGGCATGGATTCATCCGGCCTTGTATCAGCGGTTCAGGCTGCTGGTGGTAGTGTGATGGTGTGGGGGATATTTTCTTGGCACACTTTGGGTCCATTAGTACCAATTAAGCATCGTGTCAACACCACAGCCTACCTGAGTATTGTCGCTGACCATGTCCATCCCTTTATGACCACAGTGTATTCATCTTCTGATGGCTACTTCCAGCAGGATAATGCATGTCATAAAGCGTGAATCATCTCACACTGGTTTCTTGAACATATCAATGAGTTCACGGTACTCATAAGGCCTCCACAGTCACCAGAGCTCAATCCAATAGAGCACCTTTGGGATGTGGTGGAATCGGAGATTCTCATCATGGATGTGCAGCCGACAAATCTATCATGTCAATATGAACCAAAATCTCGGAGGAATATTTCCAGTATCTTGTTGAATCTATGCTATGAAGGATTAAGGCAGTTCTGAAGGCAAAATGGGGTCCAACCTGGTACTAGTAAGGTGTACCTAATAAAGTGGCCGGCATGTGTATAATAGTCATCATACATAGTCACAGCAATGTTTCTTTTTTCAGATATTTCACAAGTTATGTTTAACAGAGTAAGGCAATTTGTACAGTGTTACCTATTGTACTTTATTCTGGAGAAAGTCTGATTTATTTTGATTTTGACTGAAATAAAAAATAATAATAATAAATGTAAAAACTGCTAAAGTCAATATTATTAACCCTCTTCAGAATAAACCACTGTTTTAAAATGAACTCCTTAATTAAATAGAGTTTTTACAGTATAAAAACAGTAGAAACCTATTGAATGTCCCCACATTTCAAAACAGTGTGTGTGAGTGTGTGTGTGCTTTACCTGATGTGGAAGTTCTGTACATTGACGTTCCTGTAGGGGGCAGTCTTCCTCTGACACCACAACAGAAGACCCTCTTTAGCAGACGTCTCTGTGGACACACATACACACACACACATTTTTTAACATTTACATTTTTTTTAATTTCCACATACAGAAACACACACACAAACAGATAGTGAGAGAGAAAGGGACACACACACACACACACACACATACGAGAAACAACAGAAAAACATACATACAGTCACAAAGAAAATATCACACAAACAGACACACACACACACACACACACACACACACAGATATATCAGCACTCAAATACACACACACAGAGAAAGAAACAAATACAGAGATTAACTCACAGATACACACAGAGGGAGACATACACAAATCAGCAACATACAAACACACAAACAGAAAGAGACACACACGCAACACAGACACATAGGCAGAGATGAAACAAATACACACATACACAGAAAGACAAAGACAAACACACACACACACATACACATTTCTTTAATAAGAGACTCAAGTGATAATGGGTTGCATGGTGGCGCAGTGGGTAGCATGTTCACCTCACAGCAAGGTTCGAGTCTCGGCTGGCTCAGTTGGCGTTTCTGTGTGGAGTTTGCATGTTCTCCCTGTGTTTGTGTGGGTTTCCTCCGGGTGCTCCGGTTTCTCCAAAAGTCCAAAGACATGCGGTACAGGTGAATTGGGTAGGCTAAATTGTTGGGTAGGTGTGTGAATGAGTGTGTATGGAGGTTGCCCAGTGATGGGTTGCAGCTGGAAGGGCATCCTCTGTGTAAAACATGTGTGGGTAAATTGGCAGTTCATTCCGCTGTGGCGACCCCGGTTTAATTAAGGGACTAAGCCGAAATGAAAATGAATGAATGAATGAATGAAGTGTTAATGAGTGTTTGATTATACCAGAGTTTGGTGTGTTTTAACACTGCAGGCGTGTGTGTTTTACCCTCCACAGAGATGTCCTGGATGGCGAAACGCAGGATGATGGTCCAGATCATCCCCAGAGTCATTTTCACATTACCATCAACAATCTCTGTGCGGAGAGAGATGCAGAGAGAGAGAGAGAGGAGGGGGGAGAGAGGGAGAGAGAGAGAGAGAGAGAGAGAGGAGGGGGGAGAGAGGGAGAGAGAGAGAGAGAGAAAGAGAGAGGAGGGGGGAGAGAGGGGGAGAGAGAGAGAGAGAGAGGAGGGGGGAGAGAGGGAGAGAGAGAGAGAGAGAGAGAGGAGGGGGGAGAGAGGGAGAGAGAGAGAGAGAGAGAGAGAGGAGGGGGGAGAGAGGGAGAGAGAGAGAGAGAGAGAGAGAGGAGGGGGGAGAGAGGGAGAGAGAGAGAGAGAGAGAGAGAGGAGGGGGGAGAGAGGGAGAGAGAGAGAGAGAGAGAGAGAGGAGGGGGGAGAGAGGGAGAGAGAGAGAGAGAGAGAGAGAGAGGAGGGGGGAGAGAGGGAGAGAGAGAGAGAGAGGCTTGATTACATTTACACTCTTACTATAATAATTTACATAACGCTGAAGACAAAACTAGTAGCCCTCCTGTGAAATGTTCATTCTTTTTTAAATATTTGCCAAATGATTTAAACAGAGCAAGGAATTTTCCACAGTAATTCCTATAATATTTTTTCTTCTGGAGAAAGTCTTATTTGTTTTATTTCGGCTAGAATGAAAGCAGTTTTTATTTTTTTAAAAGCCATTTTATGGACAAAATTATTAGCCCCCTTAAGCTATATTTGTTTTGACTGTCTACAAAACAAACCATCCTTATACAATAACTTGCCTAATTACCCTAACCTGTCTGGTTAACCTAGTTAAGCCTTTAAATGTCACTTTAAGCTGTACAAAATTGTCCTGAAGAATTTCTAGTCTAATATTAATTACTGTCATAATGACAAAGATAAAATAAATCAGTTATTAGAGATGTGTTGAAAACCTTCTTTCTGTTAAACAGAAATTGAGGAAACAATACAGGAGGGCTAAAGCCTGTTTCACACCGCAAGCGTGAGCAGAGCGTGAGCGGCGCGTGTTAACAGATTAGAGCTTTCAAACCGCACACAGAAGCAGCATGACAGCGCGAGACATGAACGTTGCTGAAGCAGCAACACCGAGATAGTTTTGGTGCTGGGTCTATTTTTGCCGGGCTGCTCACGCTCAACAAAAGTGACAGTGCATTTATAATAACCAAAAACACATTGAATGACAGTAAAAAAAGAAGCAATTTTACCCAATAAATGCATTAATAACATCCCCAGGTTTTAATATATGCAATCAAATGAACTTACACGATTAAAACGATTGGGCCCGGACTACAAAACCAAATTTAAAACGATTATAGTATCAGTGTTGCTTAGCAAGTTGCACACTAGTTTGATCATGTATACATATCTTTATAACTATATGGTATAAACATTAGTTTAACTACAGGCCTAGATCATCCTGACAATCAAAAACAAAATGCCATGATATCAGAGGCGTCCCTCAGACGCGCGCGCTCTTGTACTCGTGTTTGTGTTTTCGTCTGTCTGCAGCGTGGTGTTTCATTCCCAGCGTCTCAGTCTAGTTGGTTTTGGTTCTGGTTGGCGCTGGGATGAGGCATGCACGCTGCGTGTGTGAGCGCACGGTGAGTGTTTCTTATTCATCGTGTGCTTGTGTCTTGCGTCTGTTAAAGCACGAGGCTATGTGTTTACATTGTGGTCACGTGCTTTTGTCGTGTGCTTCAGTGTTGTGTTTGTGTTGTCATGAACATGCGGTTAATGAGTTCTCTCATTGGCTGCATGTTCTTGTCCTGTTTTATGTGAGCGCATGGCTTGTGTTGTCTCTCTGTGTCATGCGCTCTCCCGTCTATTGTCTTGTCCCACCCTCCTTGTTAACCCATTATTAGTTAATTGTGTTCACCTGTTTGTGTGTTCATTTTCTACAGTTTATAAACCCCTCACATTTGCTGTCCTGTGCCAGTTCGTCATCACATTTCGTCGTTTGAAGTCTAGTCCTGTTGTGTTTCCAGTCCTCATCCTTGCCAGCCTGCCCAGTCCAGTTTGTTTTTGTATGTATTTGGATCATTAATGTTTCCCCCTCGGGGTAGTTTATTTTGCATTTTATTTTATTTTTATTATTTAATAAATTCCCATTTTTCCTGCACTTGAGTCCTCGCTCCTTTCCCCTCACCAGCCCTGACAATTAGATCCACTTTATTTGGTAAACAAAGCCAGTCTTTTATATAACACCTCTACTAAAAGACAGACAATATTACTTTACAAACAGTTTTGTAAATTAATCATAACATATTTTCACATTAGTCAATAATATTACTGAAATTAATAAAAAAAAAAACCTGAATAAATATATATTTACACACATTTACAGAAGTAAATAAATTCTGTGCGCACAGATTCCGTGTGGGCCTACTTATTACTTATTAAATTATCCATTAAATGTATTTTATTAACGTCTACTAACCCTAAGCCCAATCCTCACAGTAATGTAAAGACAGTAATTATACACAGTATTATTCATTAATCTAAACTTTTAACTGTGTTTTACCAACATCTGCGCCTACCACAACCATTACAGTAACATAAAGACAGTAATTATACACAGTATTATTCATTAATCTAACCTTTTAACTGTGTTTTACTAACATCTGTGCCTACCACAACCATTACAGTAACGTAAAGACAGTAATTATACACAGTATTATTCATTAATCTAACCTTTTAACTGTGTTTTACTAACATCTGCGCCTACCACAACCATTACAGTAACATAAAGACAGTAATTATACAGAGTATTACTCATTAATCTAACCTTTTAACTGTGTGTTACTAACATCTGCGCCTACCACAACCATTACAGTAACATAAAGACAGTAATTATACAGAGTATTATTCATTAATTTAACCTTTTAACTGTGTGTTACTAACATCTGCGCCTACCACAACCATTACAGTAACATAAAGACAGTAATTATACAGAGTATTATTCATTAATCTAACCTTTTAACTGTGTGTTACTAACATCTGCGCCTACCACAACCATTACAGTAATGTAAAAACAGTAATTATACAGAGTATTATTCATTAATCTAACCTTTTAACTGTGTGTTACTAACATCTGCGCCTACCACAACCATTACAGTAATGTAAAAACAATAATTATACACAGTATTATTCATTAATCTAACCTTTTAACTGTGTTTTACTAACATCTGCGCCTACCACAACCATTACAGTAATGTAAAAACAGTAATTATACAGAGTATTATTCATTAATCTAACCTTTTAACTGTGTTTTACTAACATCTGCGCCTACCACAACCATTACAGTAACATAAAGACAGTAATTATACAGAGTATTATTCATTAATTTAACCTTTTAACTGTGTGTTACTAACATCTGCGCCTACCACAACCATTACAGTAACGTAAAGACAGTAATTATACAGAGTATTATTCATTAATCTAACCTTTTAACTGTGTTTTACTAACATCTGCGCCTACCACAACCATTACAGTAACGTAAAGACAGTAATTATACAGAGTATTATTCATTAATCTAACCTTTTAACTGTGTTTTACTAACATCTGCGCCTACCACAACCATTACAGTAACATAAAGACAGTAATTATACACAGTATTATTCATTAATCTAACCTTTTAACTGTGTTTTACTAACATCTGCGCCTACCACAACCATTACAGTAACATAAAGACAGTAATTATACAGAGTATTATTCATTAATCTAACCTTTTAACTGTGTTTTACTAACATCTGCGCCTACCACAACCATTACAGTAATGTAAAAACAATAATTATACAGAGTATTATTCATTAATCTAACCTTTTAACTGTGTTTTACTAACATCTGCCCCTACCACAACCATTACAGTAACATAAAAACAATAATGATACACAGTATTATTCATTAATCTAACCTTTTAACTGTGTTTTACTAACATCTGCGCCTACCACAACCATTACAGTAATGTAAAAACAATAATTATACATAGTATTATTCATTAATCTAACCTTTTAACTGTGTTTTACCAACATCTGCGCCTACCACAACCATTACAGTAATGTAAAAACAATAATTATACACAGTATTATTCATTAATCTAACCTTTTAACTGTGTTTTACCAACATCTGCGCCTACCACAACCATTACAGTAATGTAAAAACAATAATTATACACAGTATTATTCATTAATCTAACCTTTTAACTGTGTTTTACTAACATCTGCGCTTACTACAACCATTACAGTAACGTAAAGACAGTAATTATACAGAGTATTATTCATTAATCTAACCTTTTAACTGTGTGTTACTAACATCTGCGCCTACCACAACCATTACAGTAACATAAAGACAGTAATTATACAGAGTATTATTCATTAATCTAACCTTTTAACTGTGTGTTACTAACATCTGCGCCTACCACAACCATTACAGTAACATAAAGACAGTAATTATACAGAGTATTATTCATTAATCTAACCTTTTAACTGTGTGTTACTAACATCTGCGCCTACCACAACCATTACAGTAATGTAAAAACAATAATTATACACAGTATTATTCATTAATCTAACCTTTTAACTGTGTTTTACTAACATCTGCGCCTACCACAACCATTACAGTAATGTAAAAACAGTAATTATACAGAGTATTATTCATTAATCTAACCTTTTAACTGTGTTTTACCAACATCTGCGCCTACCACAACCATTACAGTAACATAAAGACAGTAATTATACAGAGTATTATTCATTAATCTAACCTTTTAACTGTGTTTTACTAACATCTGCGCCTACCACAACCATTACAGTAACATAAAGACAGTAATTATACAGAGTATTATTCATTAATCTAACCTTTTAACTGTGTTTTACTAACATCTGCGCCTACCACAACCATTACAGTAACATAAAGACAGTAATTATACACAGTATTATTCATTAATCTAACCTTTTAACTGTGTTTTACTAACATCTGCGCCTACCACAACCATTACAGTAACGTAAAAACAGTAATTATACAGAGTATTATTCATTAATCTAACCTTTTAACTGTGTTTTACTAACATCTGCGCCTACCACAACCATTACAGTAATGTAAAAACAATAATTATACAGAGTATTATTCATTAATCTAACCTTTTAACTGTGTTTTACTAACATCTGCCCCTACCACAACCATTACAGTAACATAAAAACAATAATGATACACAGTATTATTCATTAATCTAACCTTTTAACTGTGTTTTACTAACATCTGCGCCTACCACAACCATTACAGTAATGTAAAAACAATAATTATACATAGTATTATTCATTAATCTAACCTTTTAACTGTGTTTTACCAACATCTGCGCCTACCACAACCATTACAGTAATGTAAAAACAATAATTATACACAGTATTATTCATTAATCTAACCTTTTAACTGTGTTTTACCAACATCTGCGCCTACCACAACCATTACAGTAATGTAAAAACAATAATTATACACAGTATTATTCATTAATCTAACCTTTTAACTGTGTTTTACTAACATCTGCGCTTACTACAACCATTACAGTAACATAAAGACAGTAATTATACAGAGTATTATTCATTAATCTAACCTTTTAACTGTGTTTTACTAACATCTGCGCCTACCACAACCATTACAGTAACATAAAGACAGTAATTATACACAGTATTATTCATTAATCTAACCTTTTAACTGTGTTTTACTAACATCTGCGCCTACCACAACCATTACAGTAACATAAAGACAGTAATTATACAGAGTATTATTCATTAATCTAACCTTTTAACTGTGTTTTACTAACATCTGCGCCTACCACAACCATTACAGTAATGTAAAAACAGTAATTATACAGAGTATTATTCATTAATCTAACCTTTTAACTGTGTTTTACTAACATCTGCGCCTACCACAACCATTACAGTAACATACAGTAATTATACACAGTATTATTCATTAATCTAACCTTTTAACTGTGTTTTACTAACATCTGCGCCTACCACAACCATTACAGTAATGTAAAAACAGTAATTATACAGAGTATTATTCATTAATCTAACCTTTTAACTGTGTTTTACTAACATCTGTGCCTACCACAACCATTACAGTAACATAAAGACAGTAATTATACAGAGTATTATTCATTAATCTAACCTTTTAACTGTGTTTTACTAACATCTGCGCCTACCACAACCATTACAGTAACGTAAAAACAGTAATTATACAGAGTATTATTCATTAATCTAACCTTTTAACTGTGTTTTACTAACATCTGCGCCTACCACAACCATTACAGTAACATAAAGACAGTAATTATACAGAGTATTATTCATTAATCTAACCTTTTAACTGTGTTTTACTAACATCTGTGCCTACCACAACCATTACAGTAACATAAAGACAGTAATTATACAGAGTATTACTCATTAATCTAACCTTTTAACTGTGTTTTACTAACATCTGTGCCTACCACAACCATTACAGTAACGTAAAGACAGTAATTATACAGAGTATTATTCATATTTTTCTTTAAATTACCCATTAAGCTACATTTTATTAATGTGTACCTAAATCCAATCCTCACAGTAATGTAAAAACCGTAATTATACAGAGTATTATTCATCAATCTTAACCTTTAATTGTATTTTACTAACGTATTGACCTTATTCTCCGCAGACGAGCGGGCACTGCCATTTAAATCTTTTTGGCACGAGACTTCCGGTCTCATTCACTTCCATTCATTTTTAGACATTAAAAACTGCTAATTTCGCTGTTTGATGTTGCAAACTGATATTTCCTTGTTATATTATTCTACTTGGTCTGTGTAGTCATGCAAACATTTGTTTGTAGAGCAAGTAGTTTGACCGTTTTTTGCCGTTTATTATTCCTTGTCATTTCTCCCATAGGCGACTAAAACGGAAGTTCTAAGACAATCGCGAAAACAGGCGCACTTCCGCATTTTAGAATAAGGTCAATACGCCTACCACAACCATTACAGTAATGTAAAAGCAGTAATTATACAGAGGGCTATTCGTTAATCTTAACTTTTAATTGTTTTTTATTAACGTCTGCCTAAATCCAATCATCACAGTAATGTAAAAACAGTAATAATACAGAGTGTTGTTCATTAAATTATCCTTTAATTGGGTTTTATTAGTGTATACGCCTACCACAACCATTACAGTAACGTAAAAATATGATGTATTGCCATACGGTGTCACAGAAATCATGCTATATTGATGTGAATATCCCCAGCTGTATCCCTTCAAGTACTTTACAAGGGTACAGTTCAAAGCAACTATAGCGGTTACTATACATGAGTATTTTTTCATGTGGGGCAGTATGGTAAACACAGTGTACTGATGGTAAACGTTTCCCACCTTCAGCACCGATGGACACCAGTTTGACTCCTTTGCTACAGATGAAATCCAGAGCCTTGTTGACGTTGGCGATCTTGTGGAAACGCATCTTTCCTTTGTCAGGTTTGGGCAGCCTCTCACCTACCCATCAACACACACACAGCTATCAGTTATCAACACACACTCACTGAGCATTTGTTTTAATAGTTTGCACAACCCAGGCTCATTCTGATTACGTACCCCTGTATACATTTCTGGAGAGCGGCAAATACGACCCAGGAGCTACGTTTTTTTTTGCAGTTTTTGTGAATCCACCAGAGGCCGATGTGTACGCTTTTTCAGATCTCGTATTTCTCTTGCGAGTGCCAGTCGCACCTGCTGTTCTCATGTAAATCCCGCAGAGGCCGTGGTCGACTGACTAACCAATCGACTGACCCGCCCACTGCCTTCCCTAAACCCAACCGATAGTGTTTTGAAAATCCAGAAAAACAAACGCCGTCACGGCAGCCTGATTTTTACTACAGTTTCAGATTTTACCACATTCTTACCCTCTTAATTACTTGTTTATTTTAATTTTTGGCTTTAGTTTTTGTCTTACCTGCCTTCTGGAACCGTTCTTCACCCGACTCGAACCGTCATCGCGGTCAACTTCACTCCACGCAAACAGCGGAAAAGCTGTCTATATGAAGGTAAACGGTCAGCTGTTAAGCGCAAAAAGGAATGGCATCATACCACCCCGTAGCGTTTGTTTTAAAGATGTACGTTCCTCTGGGTACATAATTCGTGATCTCCAGAAATGTATATAGGGTTACATTTTCAGAATGACCCGATGTTGGGTTTGCACCACAAGAGGAAACAAATGAAACTGCAAAAAAGGTCACACTTTTAAATAAGGTTTCATAAGTTAATATATTTACTAATGTGTATTAAGTATGAACAATACTTGCACAGCATTTATTAATCATAGTAACGCATTATTAACATTTAAATTCATGCTTGTTTACATGAACAAACCATGAACGACTGTATTTTCAATAACTAACATGAATAAATACTGTAATAAATGTAAAGTTCAGGGTTTGTTCATGTTAGTAAATGCATTCCCTAGCAATAATAATAATAATAACAATAATAACAACAACAATAAGTATAAAAGGATTCCCAAAAATGTAAACATAAATCACATGACAAAGAAACAGCTCTTCTCTTTTTTTTTCCATAATCTGATTTATAAACATTGTGTAGACTTTCCTAAAAGTGAACATACACCAGAAAAAAATTTATTTATTAATGATTTTGGCTCATAAGATGATTTTAAAGTGGTTCAATTGAGTCAATGTTTAAGTTAAATATGTTTACTTGGAGTTTACTCACATTCTCTCATCAAGTTTGTTTTTTTAACGATTAAAACTTGTGTGTGAAAAGTGAAGTATGCACGTATGCACAACAACAACAACAAAAAAGCACATATATACATATATATGACAGAAAACTTTAGCGTTTTTTAAACCTTAAACCTTCCAAACCACGGTAAACCTTAAAACCGGTTACCGTCCCATGCTTGTTTTTAGTATTGAAAAACAGTAGTGAGAAATACCCGGATGACCTACTACGTTTGTCGAGATTCTGAAGTGCGCATCCAATGAACGCTACACTGTCCCATGATGCAATAGGAGAGATTTAATGAATGAAAGTGGAAGGGAACTGACTCGGGTAGGACACATGATTATTATAAATGGCGTCTGTAGTACGTCTCAATTCCATTCATAGTACTCGCATTCATACTATATAGCAGTGGTCCCCAACCTTTATATCACCTTTATATTTGGGTGTGCTGTGTTTGCCTGAGATAATTGGTCTGCTGAAATGTTTATATTCCATACAAGCTGAAGCTGATTGGTCAGTTCTTGTCATGTGACTCGTGGTGAGCTCGCGGCATTCATTCAACTGGGGGCGTCTGGAAGGCACAAGCGCCTCACCTTCATTGGAAATAATGAACTTGCACAAACTCTAGCCGCTGTCATTTGTGATCTCCAGCAGTTGATCAGTCAGTTCTTGTCATGTGATTGGCGGTGCGCTCGCAACATTCATTAAACTGGGTACATTTGGAAGGCACAAACCCGTCACGCCATTTAAAGTAATGAGTTTGCACAAACTCTAGAAAAGGCGCGATATGTGAACGGCTCCTAAAGCTGTCGTCATTTGCGATCTCCTGCAGTTAATCTTCTTGCACAGACATGCTGGATTCACCTGATTTGTTGACAAATGGGTTGCAGATCCGTTCCTTGGCAGTTCGTGGGTCTCTTACTGGGTTTTTTCCCTTTGCAAAAACTTTCGAAGGAAACTTTCCAAAGACATCTGTTTAGAGCTGGCCCGATAAAACGGTATTCATATTTATTGACCAAACACCAGTGTCAATAACAATAAAAAAAGTTCGGTATAAAGTTTCGGTATGAATCGCTTTCGCTTTATTAAAGTTTTCCAGGTGCATCTAGTTGAAAACGTTTCAGAATGCCACGTGCGCACCACAATTTATGCAAGTAGAACTAACGAATTTGCTTCACACTTTGTATGCAATATACACATTTCGGTACAAATGGCAGACTCCCAAAGTTGGGGAGCACCCAAACACTGCAGTGCTTTTTCATTCTCCTCATAAATACAAACTAGTATCGGAACCGCAGTAATGGTTTGTCCATTTGTCTTCCTCTGAGAAAATAGTTGATGGTCACCTAGTTATAAGAGACGCCAGAGGAGCGTGAGCACAAAGCCCATTGTAAATGGTTAAGGAAAATAATTGAATAGACTCCAGAATAACAACACACGAATGCTGTGACAAGCAGCAGTGAAGAGATTGTAAACGCTAAAGGATGTGAGGATGTCACCAGAGTGGCTTTTTGGTTCTTTTTCTTGTGCATCCCAGCCACTAGCTCCCTATGTTTAGCATAGTGGTAATGTAGTCTTTCAACTTCACAATTTGTAATTCTGCAGTGTGTATTTGAATAATAATGTCTGGTTCCTTTACTTGAAAGCTCAGATTTAATTATCATCATTTCTTTTGTTAATAGATTTTGTGGTTTACAGTGTGATTATAATAGACAGCATACAGATGTTGATCACCTGAAAGTTTGCTTTGATTGTTCGGTGCTCACACTTTATCACTGAACACATTTTGTAACTTTATTTATTAAGTTTGAGTCTCTTTAGAACTTGTGTTTATTTTATTATAAGACATAAGAGACGATATATAAATATATATATATATATATATATATATATATATATATATATATATATATATATATAAATTTTTTTTATTTATTTATTTTTTTACTATTAATATTGTTTGCATTAGTAATGTAGGTAATCTAAAATAAAATAGTTGAATAAAAAAATTCTAATATTCCTAAATGAATTGTAAAAAAAAAATACTCGGTACCGAATGATATTAAACATTATATTGTGATCATTTTTGTTTTCCTGTTGCTGTTTGTGGGTTAAATTTTGGTGCTCAAGTGACCGGGATGTAACCAAGAGAATACACTCATTTTTCCAAAATAAAAGATCATTTAGATCTTATTCATTATCCGCTCGGATAATGAATAAAACAAAAATAATAAATGATTTCTTGTGTGGTCTGGTATCAATTGATCCACGGGTTGTTTAGTAAACTCAAATTCAAATGTAGAAACTACTCGAGCATACGCGATTTCAGACACAGCCATTGTCTCTCAAAAGAAACAGTCAGCTCTGAATCACTTCGACGAGTCTTTTTATATTTTAGAATATTTCACTGCTAATGATTTACATCAACACAATCAATCAAAGTAACACATTTGCATAATCCCGCCTCCACAAAACAAACCACTCCTGTGAAATGAACAATTCAAGCACAAAATCGATACAGAAAACCAAATCAAAACAGGCTCGGCCAGCTGACCAATCAGAGCAGATTTAAATGAACTGCATCGAAAACATTGCAGAATGATTACAATACATATGCTGACCTGCTGTAGGGAACCCCAGCACAATATTAGGACACTGTATCATGTTTCAGTATAACTTGCACTGATAAATCATTCACAATAAGACCAGAAACATGCATTAAAGGGACAGTTCAGCCAAAATATGAATATATTTTCACCATTTACACAAACCTTTTTTGAAATGTTGTTGTATTTTCTGCAAACATTGAGTAACCACTACTTTCTTTTTTATTTGCAATGCTTTCAAACTGTTTCTGATTTGGGGGTTGCAGAAAAAAGAGTTCAGTGTAATTTCATAAGGCAGCAGGTGCTTTAAACCGTGATGTCGAGTCTGTTGCGCCGCATTCAATCATCTGTTCTGATTCGAATGCGCTAAAAACAAAACCTCCTTTAAAGTATAGCATGAGTCACTCTGTTCATGCCATTCAATACTCACTGCACACACCTTCAGTCTGTAGTCACAAACTCCTTTTACATCTGACTGTACAAAACAACAGCTGAAGTCTGCCTGTATTCCTCATCTGAGAAACTTCATATACAGTCATGAGAAAAAGTTAGCACACCCTATCGAATTTATGGTCTAGCGCTGGATGATATGACCTAAAACCAAAATACTTACCCTTTATTTTGATTATTTAAATCTAATTATTTATTTACCTCTTATAGTTCATTATGTTATCATTTGTACTGCAAATATACTACTAAAGATGTAAAATAAATCTCTGATGTCCCCAGAGTGTACATTTGAAGTTTCGTCTCAAAATAGTCCACACTAGGGTTGTAACGGTATGAATTTTTTACGGTATGATAATCGTCTAAAACAATACCACGGTTTGACGGTTTCGCGGTATACGGTATGTTACAAATGTTACAAAATAATAGAACAGTGAAGCAAATTTGACTTTTTCCAAATAATATATTTTTAGTTACTATAAACAACACCACTTACAATGAACAAATAAAAAATAAGAAAATAATAAATAATGTGTCAAAGTCCAAATAAAGTCCAAATAAACATGGTGCAAATCCTCAGTAAAAAAATAGAAATAAATATTTACTATCCTATAAATAGTTACATAACGAAACTAGATTCAATATGGAACATCCTTAGGTTTTATGTGCCAGCATGGATATAGTTGTCTGTGGATATGGATTTGGATATGGTTGTCTGCAATGCAGATAAACAGCTGCACCTTCATTTGCGTCTTTTGAAAACAGCAAGAGCAGCAGTTTGTCTTTGCTGTGTCACTGTTTTGTCATGTTTCTGTGCTGCTGTGCATGCAAAAGTACTTAGTATGAGAATTATTTCATGCAAAACTTTTTTTTTGCGTTTTATTTAGCCGCGCATAAATGTATGCCTATCTCTCATTCTGTGTTGTTCAAAATGCTCATTGTTTGGTCCACAAACAAAAGCGAAACCTATGCTTATTGGTTGTGATATAGCGAGTCTGAACCAATCTGGGCATGGAGGAGGGACAATGCATCAATGTATCATGTCTGGTTTGTCCGGAGACACAGTGACGAGCGTTTCTTTGTCAAATCAGCGTGGTCAAATATTGATGACGTAACCGCACTGATTCCGGAGCCTCTGAAAGTCCGCGAATGTTATGTGATACAGCACTGGAAAGCTGATATTCTCTTCTTCATGCCAATCTTTGAATTGTATGAATGGGATCAGCGGATCAAAAGTTATTAAACATTTAAAAGCAATACTTATTTTTAGCCGCGGGCAGCTGTCTCGGTCTTTAAGGGTTAAAACCGTTGATATGCAATTGTTCATGGTATGATAATCGTGCACGTTCAAATCGTGGTAGACCGTCATACCGGTATATTGTTACAACCCTAGTCCACACACATTGTTTTATAACTCTTTAAACTGACCCTTTTAGGCTTTGATCCTGATTGTGCCACAAACTTGATGGAAGAATGGGCTGTAAGTAAACTCCAAGTGAACATGTGTAACCTAAATATTACTTTAATCCAACCACTTTAAATCATCATATGATTGTGTTTGTCTGAGGTAGTGGGCGTGGCTAACATACTTAACCACACCCCTTCCAGCTGTCAGTGTTGACAACCAACAGAAATGGTGAGGAGGAGGAATCTGTAAGGTTGTTATAACTCTCCCTAAACCCTTTCACCACCTTTCAAGTTATTTCTTCCAGGTAATATATCAGTATAATGGAGATGCGTCACCTGAGATGACCTCGAGCAGCAGCATGAGTTTGAGGCCATTCCTGAAATCCTCTTCAATGTTCTCGATCTGAGTTCCCGCTTTACGCAGATGAGAATTACACCACGCCGTGAACGTCTGGGAGGAACAAAAGAAATGCATTAAATCAGTGCTCATCAATTAGCCTCAAATGACACTTAAATAAAAAAATACCTTTAGGGAAATGCAATGAATTGTACATGTTTGGATATATAACAGATCACTCAGATCTTTAGGATCATATAAACTAGAAGTTCCAAGAGTTCAGTCAAAGCAGGGTGAATCAGCTTTTAGCCACTACGCCCCTCGCTGCTGGAATCAGCTTCCAGAAATGATCAGATGTGCTCCAACGTTAGGTACATTCAAATCAAACTGAAAACACATCTGTTTAGCTGTGCCTCTACTGAATGAGCACTGTGCTGCGTCCGACAAATTGCACTATCAGGTTTTTCTCTTCTTCTTCATTCTTTTATATCACATTTTACCTGTTTTTATGTTTTGTTTTTACGCATTTTTATTATTTGTTTTTATTTTTATTTTACTTGTTTCTTTTATTCTTGTTTATGTAAAGCACTTTGAATTGCCACTGTGTATGAAATGTGCTATATAAATAAACTTGCCTTGCCTATATTGCAATTAGAAATACTGTACTGTATATTCAGGGGTGGAAAATCCTACTCAAATAAAAGTTGCCAAAAAAGTGCAAATACAGATGTTTATATTGTAGCTTACATTCTTTATAGCAGTCGATAATAATAATAAATGCGACCTCTATAGAATATTGGGTTAATATTGTCATGATCACCAGCGATCTAACTATTAGAGTTCACTGGTAAACATTCACTTTCACACAAACTACAAATCCGCCATGTTATGGACTACAGATCCCAGTCATGCAATGATGCTGCTCAAATACTGATTACACACACAGATATATGGCTCACTTTGAGACACTCGTGGCTGAGTCTTGTTATCTGTTCTAGTGACATTACAATGCGTTTCCTTTGTCTTGCTTTACCGTGTTTTTGATCCTCGCCTTGTTTATTTGTTCGATCCTGTTTGCTGCCTGCCTATTGACTACGAATCTGGATTGACTGTATCTGTTTGCCCCTGTGTTGACTATTGCTGGCCTGACCTCGCTAATAAACCTGCATGTGGATCCGCACCTTTGTTGTCAGTGTCACATCGCGGGTTACAAATCTAGAGATGATGTGCAATATCATATTTGTCAAAAGACATTTTAAGTGCAAGTCAACCCAAAGTCTGAGCAGGGGCGAACCTGCAATACTGGAATGGGAGACGCGGAGATGAAAGATCGCTGGTTCACCTCTTGAGATCTGAGGAATGGGGTTTACCCAATCACCAGCAGGCTTTCATTACATTAGGGCAAATAAAAATGTCTAAAACATCATTTACGGCCTACTCATAATCCTTTTATTAGCCTACTTATAATGTCCAATGCATTAATATTAATATTAAATTCTACTCTTGTGCCAACATTGGCTTTTTTCCTCACCTATTTACTGGTTTAAATATTTTAAACTGGTGGTGAAAAATTCCTTCAGCTCCCGGATGTATTGTTGAATTTCAACAGCCATCTTATACCTTTTTGAAGACAAGAGTCGCCTGGTTTAAGCTTCTGAGTTTCCTAAACACTAGGGTTGTCGCGATACTTTTAATTCATCTTACGATACTATACAGGGTTCAACACTATAAGGATTTTTTTGACTGGTCCGATCGGGCCAAAATTTTCACTGGTCCCACCACAAAAAAAAAAAAAGTGAATAGCTATTTCTTAGCCACATAAGTTTAAATAATGTCAAAACAATGCCTGTGAATTTAGAATTTAATGTGTTTAATGTATTTTAATGTATTCATTAATAATTAATTCAAAGTTTAATGGAAACAAAAGGAGCAGTATGGAAAACATGCAGGTATTTTATTGCAGTTCTAAATGATTTAACAAAAGGTGGCTGCATTGCCAAACTGACGACAAACTGTGCAAAACCCCACTTAATTTTTTTCGACGTGTTGTACCCGCATAAATGTCTGCTTCCAAGAAATTAGACTCATGATTTGATGTCTCTTTGCCGCACTGGTTGTTGCCAAGTTACAGGGAAAAATAATACGCTCACAACATTCAGTCCAGCCTGATCTCACGAAAAAACGTAAGTATTTTACGTTTTGCCAGTTTAGAGGCTAATTCGTACGAATTTGTACGAGTTCAGTTGTACGAAATTGTACGATTTTAAAAAGGGG
Organism: Danio rerio; assembly: GCF_049306965.1. Lineage (NCBI taxonomy): Eukaryota > Metazoa > Chordata > Actinopteri > Cypriniformes > Danionidae > Danio > Danio rerio. The sequence continues at coordinate 6,892,398 of NC_133182.1, read as the reverse complement.
GCGTGACACCTAACCCCACCCCTAAACCCAACCGCCATTGGGGGATGAGCAAGTCGTACTAAATTGTACGAATTACATCGTACGAATTCATACGAATTAGCCACTAAATCAAAAAGTTACGAATTGCAGTGAGATTGTGTTGTTCAATCAGATAAGAGAAACTGAAAAGCAATATGGTGTTTACGACATCATAGAGAAGGTAGCTGTTAAAGGCTTAAATTTATTTGACACAATTGACAAATAGTTGCACTGTCGCAGGCAAATTAAACTTTACCCAATTGGGCCAGTAACGATCTTGTCTACTGTCCCGAGTGTCTCTGAAACTGGCCCCGGGCCATTGTGCAGACCTTGTTGTTGAGCTCTGCTATACCAGCTGAAGTATCACGATACCAAGTAGTATTGCATTTTATAACTCAAATTATCAAGAAAATTGTCAGGAATGCTATATTTTACATGTTATAATAGGTCTACTTGAATTTAATTCAGAATTCCCATTTTATCAAAAAAAAGTATTATTTGCACGTCACTTGGCCTACAATTCATTCGTTCTTTTTGTTTATTTTGTAGATAACTGACCAACAAGCATACATAAAAATAAAGAAACAAATTATACCACATTACATTGTTACAAAAAGAGCATTCTTCCAACAAAATTAAGCTTTATGAAGTGGTCAAAAATCGTTTCATTGTTTCCTGTTGCTATTTTGGGTTTTTCATCCATTGTTTTTTTGCTTATCAGGTAAGAATCCAAAGTATTTCAAAATGAGAAATGTGAGTCGTTCTTTTTAAGTGATATTGACAGGAACAGAAATGAACCGATTCTGATGGGCGTTTAAAACATCAGAAAACATTCATCCTTAAAGGGCCCCACAGAATATTTAAATAAAACGGTCTATTGTTGCGCAAGCATGTCAGCATTTTAATGTCTTTTTCACATGCAACATTATCTGTTGTAGATAGATCATTAATGACGATACTACCGTTTACAAACTACAGCAGCACCGCCAGTATTTTGGAGCTATAGTATCGCGATACTACCACAGTACCAGTAAACCGCGCAACCCTACAACACACTCTCTTCAACATAAATCTTATCAACATACTCCAATGTGTAATGGTGGGAACATCTGCTCAGATTTTGCATTAATTTGCACAATTTGTTTCTGAACCTTTGGAAAGACTTTATATTTGCGAGTAGGCATGGGACGATAAATGTTTTCAAGCTATACCGCTAACATTTTCCACTATACTGTTTCTAGGGTATGTGTAAGACTTTTTTTATTTAAGTTTTTTTTTTTTAGGATAACAGTATCTCCAGCAGAAAAAAATATATCCAAAGATGTCGTTTTAAATTGTAATGAAATCAGTGTTTTTGAAACTAATGAAGGCATCAAAAGTCAATAGCCCCTTTCACACAGTGATACCGGTAAATATCTGGAAAATTTCCGGAACGACTTTACCGGTATGTTCAAAAAAGCGCTGTTCACACAGGCGAGGACTTTACGGAAATTTTCCGGAAAAGAGCATTCACACATCCATTCCAAAATAGCGGTAAATTCTGACATCATTCACCACAAATGAGCTTTAAACGGCTGCGCTTGTATTTGTAAACATTTGACTAAATTACAAACTCTGTGGATGATCAATATTGTGAACAACTTTCGCAGGATCACTTTCGCATGTCGAGATGTTCATAATATGTGCGTGTGCAGGCGCTCACAGGCTGTTTCACAGGCACACGCAAAGCTTGAAGGTAAACAAACAACGGCTTATCATAAGCATCTCATCGATGATTATTTACACAGTTGACATAAAGAAGAACACATAAACGTGATCTGACTAACTTCTAGCAGCTGAATGTGTCTGGAAAAATATTCAAAGGCTTTTATTCTTACAAACCCTGCGGACGTCAATGCGTCTGACTGTTGTGATTGGCTAAAGCAGACGTCTCACGTCAGCACGTTCTAGACGTGCACGTGCTTATTACGGCAATCATCCTTCTGCATTCACACAGCGCAGCATTCCGGCAAATTGCCGGTAATGTTACAACTTCTCTTTCCGGAAAATAGCCAGAACGAATTTACCGGTATTTTCAAAAAGGACCTGTTCACACATACAACCTTTCCGGAAAATTGCCGGCAATTTTCCGGAAAGGTCTGTATGTGTGAAAGGGGCTAATGACGCATGCTCAATATTTAGCCTGATGTGTTTACTGCTCCAAAATATTTTAAATGTTTCTCAAAATAATATATATTGTGTCCAAAGGGGGGAAAAGTTTTAGTTTTTTTATCCAGACATTTAAAAAGAATATATTTTACAGCAGTAATCACAATAATAAAATATTTTGATTTCACGGTAAAGATTATCTTATCGTCAGAATCATACACCGGCCCATGCCTATTTGCGAGACCTTCGATATTTCCTTTGCTCACATAGCAAAAGAGAAGCAGCAATCGGGCACTAAAATTGGATTACTTTATTTTGGATTTTGCAAGCACAATTCTTGAATGAAAGCATTGATGCTGGCTCCTTATGGTAATTGTGGTTATATTCATGACTTATGACTGCTACTGCTTGGTAATTCATTCAACTATTTTGGCAACCATTTAACATCCACTGGGTTTGAATAACTTTTAGTAAAAAATGCTAGTGTTCCAATTGGGAAGACACTAAACTCATATACTCAACGGGAATGTCAAACAACATCTAAAAACACCTCAGAAATGCAAATCGATTTGATGTCAAAACCTTGACGTCCACTTGACATTAGGCATGGGCTGGTATGGACCTTTTTCTTGGAACGCAAAATTACCCATTATGCTTTGTGTGTATACGCAAGGAGAATGCGAAGAACTTCCGGTCGGCAGCTGATGCGTGTAAACAGTCACATTTGGACAGCTTTGAAACGATAGTTTTAATCTATTTTACCTGCTTTTGATCCTCTTTGAACTAATACTGTTGTCCATCTGCACCATCTCCTGGACTGATCATTTAAAGAAATGCGATCTAATAGGATGGAAAGCAGCTGCTGTGAGGCGTTTTCCCCTCATTGTCAGACGGCATCTTCTGCAGTTTAAATGAAGCCTCGTCATCGCTAAAGTCAACATTTTCTCTTTATTTCAAATATATAACCAGCCCAAACAAATGTAATTCACCAAAATGTTTGACACACACGTAGCCTGTACTGTCCCACTGACACACTGATTTAATAACTGTGACAAAGTGAAAATATAGGCGAGTGTCATTTCAAAATGACAGAAAAACACAAACGGTGGTGAATACAACACACGAAATAAAACACAAACGGCTCGCGATTAGAATGAACAGCAAATCAGCCAGCAGAGGATCAATAACAGACTTTTATTGGTCATTTTTGTAAATTGCACGACTTTCATACCTGTTAAGTTTCATGCCAGTACTCTGGTTTGCTCTCTCTTTCTCTCTCTCTCTCTGTGTGTGTATGTGTGTGTTAAGGAGCCGCTGAGCTAACAGCTGACAGGCCGGGGAACGCATACACACACTGTATTTCTGACGGCAGACACGTGAACTAGGAGAACGTTTTTTTCGTATTTCTTGAACCACATGTGACAGATTATAACGGCTTTAACAGACACATTTCTAAGTTGTGTGTCACAAAAACACTCTGTTATCCATTAAAAACGTTACTGAAACCCATTTTCGGAGCGCAAATTACCAGTCGTACACGCTGTAAACGGAAGTTTTTAGCATTCTACCGGAAGACGCTGATCGCTATGGCGCCCCTCATGCAGCAGCCATGAAAAAGGTCTATAGGATTCTGAGGGTATGATAATCTTGGATAAATACATCACGGTATTCTGGTTACTGCTCTAAAATATAATCTTTTTAAATGTCTGGGTAAAAAACCTTTCCCCCTTTGAACACAATATATATTATTTTGAGAAACATTTTCAATATTTTGGAGCAGTAACAGGAGTCAAATTTAAGAGGAGTCAAGTCAAATTTAAGACTTTTTAAAACCTTTTGAAGACCTATTCAAGACTATAATGAATGGAATTTTAGACTTGCACAAGGCTAAACCCTAAAGACTTTTTTTTGATGGCCAAGTTAAAACCTTAAAACAATCATTAAAAACAAATGTTATTTCAAAGAAGATAATTAAACCATATTAAGAAGTAAACAGAGTTAATAAATACATGTTTCATAAAACCTTTAATGAAATATATTGTTAGTGATTGGATGAGTGTTGACCCAATTGGGTATAGCTTTACATGGAAAATTAAGACCTGTTTAAAATGATTTAAGACCTACAACACAATATTTCAGTGCATTTAAGACTTTAAGGCCTAAAATGAGTTTTTTGAAATTTAAGAAGGTTTAAGAATTTTCAAGACACTGCAGACTTCTGCTGTCTTCATTTGTTTCAAAAACACAGATTTCTTTACAATTTAAAATGGCATCTTTGGATATGTTTTCTGGTGGAGATACTGGTGTCCTAAAAAACAAACAAACAAAAAAAACAAACATAAATAAAAAAATCTTACAAATACCTTAGGAACGGTATAGCGGAAAATTTTGGTGGTTTTAAAAACTTGACATTTCCAAACCGCAGTATACCTTGAACACGGTTATCGTCCCATGCCTATTTGACATCAACACATTGATGGTCCAACAAAATAACGACACAAAAAGTGTTATAATATAAGAAATGTTCTACTCAAATCCAAACTCCAATTTTCACTGAATGTTGAATCTTGATGTCAAAATGATGTTGATGGACAACAACTGCACAGTAGAAGTTCAGTTTATGTATGACCTTTTAAGCAATACAAAAAAAGAGACAAAAATAATCAAAAATACATTTCTTTTTCCCAACAAGGACATCAAATTGACATCTAAAACACCTCAAACATTTTATTTATGTATTTTTATCCCAATGTTGGATGTCAATTTAATTGATATGTTTTTTGATGTTGTTTTGACTTCAAGGTGCCCGATGGGTATTGAAGCACAAGTGCAAAGTGTTTATTATAAGGCTACATGATATTGGAAAAATATAGCATATGCCAGGTCCTGTTTTTATGTTTTTTTAATCAGTTTTATTATTATTTTTTTACTTGTTTCTTTTATTCTTGTTTATGTAAAGCACTTTGAATTGCCACTGTGTATAAAATGTGCTATATAAATAAACTTGCCTTGCCTTGCCTTTCTGCTATGCATATTGCAATATTGAATATAACCTCACCTGAGGAAGTGAATAGCTCTATTTGGAAAGAATTCATAATCTTACATTTAATTAAGATTTCTAGAGTACATCTGCATACAGTATCATAAACCAATCACAAGCATTGATAAAAACAGTAGAGCAATGATACAAAAAAAGGTACACAACTAGAATAATACATTGTAAAATATCAGTGTATAATCTTCATTGTGAAAATACAAATAATCTTTAAACTGAAAAGTTACAAACATTACAATGTCTTGAGCCTGAATGCTTTAAACTGGCTTGAATTGCTCTCACAGTCACAGACCTTAAAATACATCCAATATAACATAACACAACTGTGGTTCCTGGTCAACTCCTGCCTCAACACTGCAGATCCTATAGTCCAATACACATATAGTAATAATATCCATCTTCTTTTGTGCTCAACAGAAGAGAATCATTCATTAATTTTCCTTCAGCTTAGTCCCTTTATTCATCAGGGGTCACTTATCCACTGTATGTTTTACACAGCAGAAGCCCTTCCAGTTGCAACCCAGCACTCCATTCACACTCATTCACACACATACACTACGGCCAATTCAGTTTATCCAATTCCCCTATATGTGTTTGGACTGTGGGGGATGCTGGAGCACTCGGAGGAAACACACACCAACATTGGGAGAACATGCAAACTCCACACAGAAATGCCAACTGACCCAGTCGAGACTTGATCCAGCGACCATCTTGCTGTGAGGCGACAGTGCTAACCACTGAGTCACCATGCCGCCCAGAAAGAAACTCAAAAGTTTGAAACAAGGGAGTTAAAAATACATTTTAATTTTTAAGGTGAAAGGCACCTTTAATTTTTGTGCTGTCGTGGTGCTCACAACATCATCATCATCATCATCATCACCATAGTTAGAATAAACAACGTCATATTTGTATTTTACGGTGCCCAAAAGATCTCAAACGAACTGCAATTGAAGAAAACACATAAAGAAAAAAAACATTGACGTGAATTCTCACAACACATGTGAATATAAACAAGCTGCAAATAGATGAAGATTTATTCTGTTCATGTTCAGGATCAGCCTGAAGGTGGCAACACAAACAATTAATCATACATTCATTTTCCTTTGGCTCAGTCCCTTATTCATCAGGGGTCACCACAGTGGAATTAACCGCCAACTTATCCAGCATATGTTTTACACAGCGGATGCCCTACCAGCCACAACCTAGTACTGGGAAACACCCATACACACTGAAATTCACACTTTTACTCTACGGCGATTTTAGTTCATCCAATTCCCCTATAGCGCATGTCTTTGGACTGTGGGGGAAACCGGAGCACCCGGAGGAAACCCACGCCAACACGGGGAGAGCATGCAAACTCCACACAGAAATGCCAACTGACTCAGCTGAGACTCGAACCTGTGACCTTCTTGCTGTGAGGCGACAGTGTTAACCAGTCACAGTGTTGCCTCAATTCATTCATTCATTTTCTTTTTTCGGCTTAGTCCCTTTATTAATCAGGGGTCACCACTGCGGAATGAACAACGGAATTATCCAGCATATGTTTTACGCAGCAGATGATGCACTTCCAGCTGTAATTTAACCCTAATTTAACCCAATGCATAAAGTAGTGGACATGCATCACAGAGCTGCTGCAAATACAACACATACAAGCATTTAAGTGTCTTCAGTTGTCTATGTTTCTTAAGTTAATTAAATTTGATTGAATAATTAAAATGCACAATGCCAAAAACGTGGCTCTCGGCGCCGCCCACCCTTATCACTGCTACCAAACCGACCAATCACGAAGTTTGTGTTTCATATTGTTGTGACGTAGTTAAATTCTTTTGAGAGGTGTGAAGGTATGCGAAGGCTGCGACGGACCGTACCCGTGCGCTTGGCAGAATTAAAATGTCAGAATAATATAATAAGTATAAATTAGCCTTGACAAAGCGGGATCACGTGACTCCACACTCGGTAAGGAAAGTAATTTAAAAAATTGACCTGGAAAAATGTAATCGATTATAGGTTCTAAATGCCGATTTCAATTACTTTTCGATTAATTGCCCAGCCTTAATTTTAATCTTATAATATTTTGTATTAGGCCTATTGTTTTGTTCATTTCATTTTGTTCAATATTTATTTATATATATATATATATTAGAGCTGCATGATTCTGGCTAAAATGACAATCGCAATATTTTTGCTTAAAATAAAGATCACGATTCTCTCACAATTCTGTAGATGTAAAATAAAAATTAATATGAGATTATTGTTTTTTCTCAAACATTTGGTAAAACAACAATATTAATATAATGTGTAGGTCTACTGGTTTCTATAAATAATTATATTCTACTTATAATAATTCTGATGTTGAATTATGTTTGATATAAAGGCCTATGCTTGCAATATGTCATTGAGAACATTATTAGACCGATAATGTAAAAGATCGAGATTGCGATCTTTTTTCGATTAATTGTGCAGCTCTAATATATATATATATATTCTTCTGTAAGGTAAGGGTTTCATTCATGGAACTCACCTCAGTCACTGTCATTAGTTGTCATAATTCTATTATTATTATTTTAAATCAATTTAAGTTAAGATATGCACATTTCAGAGGGGGTGCAATTTACAGCAGGGGTGCATTTCTTGGCACAACACTGGTCCTTCTGTTATTTTTTTCTCTATAAGTTAAGCCTATAATGCATAATTCTAGACAAAGTGTTTTTAACAGATTGATTCGTTCAATAGATTTATATTTGATGATGATCAAATGTGGTGTCAAAATTAAATAATACACACTTGAGGTCAGAATTATTAGCCCCCCTTTTAATTTTTTTTTCTTTTTTAAATATTTCCCAAATTATGTTTAACAGAGCAAGGAAATTTTCACAGTATGTCTGATAATATTTTTAATTCTGGAGAAAGTCTTATTTGTTTTATTTCAGCTAGAATAAAAGCAGTTATTAATTTTTTTTTTTTAATTTAAGGTTAAAATTATGAGCCCCTTTAAGCAATATTTTTGTTCGATAGTCTACAGAACAAACCATCATTATACAGTTACTTGCCTAATTACCCTAACCTGCCTAGTTAACCCAGTTAAGCCTTTAAATGTCACTTTAAGCTGTATTGAAGTGTCTTGAAGAATATCCAGTCAAATATTATTTACTGTCATCATTCATTCATTTTCTTGATGGCTTAGTCCCTACATTAATCCGGGGTTGCCACTGCGGAATGAACCGCCAACTTATCCAGCACATTTTTATGCAGCATATCTTCCAGCCGCAACCCATCTCTGGGAAACATCCACACATGCCCACACATTAACACACACATTCACATACTACAGACAATTTAGCCTACCCAATTCACCTGTACCGCATGTCTTTGGACTGTAGGGGAAACCGGAGCACCCGGAGGAAACCCACACGAACGCAGGGAGAACATGCAAACTCCACACAGAAACGCCAACTGAGCAGAGGATCGAACCAGCGACCTTCTTGCTGTGAGGCGACAGCACTACATACTGCGCCACTGCGTCACCCTACTGCCATCATGGCAAAGATAAAATAAATCAGTTATTAGAGATGATTTATTAAAACTATTATGGTTAGAAAATGTATTGAAATATTTGACTTTTGACACATTGTTTAAAATACGTGGATAAGAAATAGCTATTAACTTCTTATTTTGATGGGGCCAGTAAAAATTTTGCCAGGGCAAGTAAAAATCCTGATCGGGCCAGTAGAAAAAACCCTTAGCATTGAACCCTGTTATCTGTAAAATGCTTATTGATTTCAGAGTTTTTGTCTTGTTTCTTGTACAAATATCAAAAAATACTTAAATCAGGAAGCATTTTATAGGCCCGTAAGTTTTCAAAATAATCTAAATTTAAATAAAGTGAGTTTCCACTTACACAAACCAAAAATAATCTTCCAGTCGGGTGAGCAAAATAATCTAAAGACAAGTTAACTTTGCTCAGCCCATGCACTGACAGATCATTTAGTTTGTTTCATGGAAAAAAAAAACTCAATTTTGACCTTTTGTCTACAAAATGCTTCTTTATTTAAGAAACTGTAGACAATTACACTACACTAAGGCCCTAAATAGGAACCTTAAAATAAAATTAGAGTCGTAGAGATCAGGGGGAAATGAAAAGGTCAAAAAGTAGCAGACGAGGAAGGCTGGAAGGAAGCGCTGATGGAGGAGGGTGACGGTGTCTAAATGTGGATGTCACAGGACACCGACACACAGCTGAGAGAAAGAGAGAGAAGAGAGAGATTCCAGTTGAGCGAAGAGACACAACACGAGTTTCGAGATCTCCTCAGCGCTCCATCATTCCTTTCACAGAGCTTTCTAATATCAAATCCAAGCAAACGCACCTCACAAATGACAACACAAAGTGCAAAACACCACTAAAAATGACACATAAGCCAGCAATAATGCATCCCTGAGCCTTTAAATAACAGCCCTCGATGGGCCCAGCTGCCACTTCCACTCTATTAAAACCATTTATTTCCCAGAGTCCACCTGTTACGGCATGTGTGTGTTTACCAAATGTCCCCACAAGTATAGCAATACTAGATAATTTGACTTTTTTTGTCCCCATGTAAAAAAACAGCTTATAAATCACACAGAATGAAGTATTTAACATGTAAAAGTTCAGATTGTTTCCTGAGAGAGTTGGTTTAGGGGAAGGAGGAGAGAATGTCTGTGCAGTAGAAACACCAATATGTCAATTGGAAGTCCCCATAAAGATAGCTGTACAAGTGTGTGTGTCGATCTTTAAACGTGAGGTAATGTAGACTGAGTGGAGATGTCTGTCTTCTCCAAACCCCAGTGGACGGCTAGTGGAAGCCCTTTAATAGGTGACCTTTCAAACCAAATGAAGTCTGACCTCCAGGGTCAAAACTCTGCTGCTATTTTAGTTCAGAAAAACTCTCAGATCCCCAAATCACGCTGAGAATGAGGCTCAGTCAATGTGAACACTTTAGGGCTTAGTTTAACTTGTTACAACCAAGCGGCAACCTCCCGCTCTCTCTCAGGAAGCCAATACGGAAGTAACTAAAACTGCAATTCATCCGAAATTCCGCTAGTCCTGGCCGCTCCAGGCTCCAAAACAAAGCAAATTTCAATTGAGCCCACTGTTAGAATGGCCAACTTTACAGCAGAAAAAAAGGTGTTTACAGCCTGGTACAAAAAAGATTTTGGTTAATACAGCTAATATTACCCTTCATGACAACTGTGAGGGGGGTGAATTTTTTAATAACTCATCCGTTTCTTTTATATTAAGTTATATTAAGTTTGCATAATTAAGGGCGTGGCCACTTGATTGACAGCTAGGTCTCGTTGGTCGCCGTCACGTCACCTCAGCTGAATCCTGCAGATTAGCCACTGAACTCGGCATATTTATCGTATTTCTGTGTTGTTTTATGTGGCTTTACACAGTCAACTGCCTTTTGGACTTGTTTCCTACAATTATTAGATGGCATGGCATGCTGAGTGCACTTAATTGTGCTCACAAACCATTCACGCGGCCTCCGTTTCCCATGTGAGTAAAGTTATATACTTATATACCATCTCTATACATGTATTTGTTTTATTTAAGATCATTCATCGTTATTATTTATATTTAGAGCTGTAATGCACTCCAGAATCTGTCAGATTGATTAGCTGTAGGCTCTAGAACAGTCATCTGAAGCGTTGTCATACAGTGTTATGCTGGATTTCATCATTAGTCTTACATTAACTAACACAGACTATAGCTGAAGTGTTTGGAAGTAATTCACGTTTTACTCCTGTTGAGAAACGTCATAAGAACAATGTTTAGTGGCTCAATGTGTTACAGCAGTGTTTTTAAAAGTCTAAACACTTTATTGATATAGTGTACAGCCAAGCACAAGTGGTCAGAATACAAACGAGTCACAGGTGATGAAGTATTAAGCGTTCTCCCAAAGTAAACCAGGTGTCTGAACCAGGTCCAAGCTAAATGCCTGCAGGTGTCTGTAGTTCCGCTCACTCTCCGCCTCTTTGCCCATGTTTGGTATCCCGCCGTGGGTGTGATGACGTGCGAACAAAATGGCGACGGTTGGCCGCGCCTACTTGTGGCTTCTTTTGCGCTCTTTAGAAACCTATGGGTGACGTCACGGATACTACGTCCATATATTTTACAGTCTATGGTTACAACATATCATATCGCTGCTAATTTGGGATGTTGTACTTAGAAATAAAAATTAAATGGCTCAAAGTTGACGACATGGTGGCTCAGTGGTTAGCACTGTCACCTCACAGCTAGAAGGTCGTTGGTTCGAGTGCCAGTTGGGTCAATTGGCATTTCTGTGTGGAGTTTACATGATTCCACCATCCCGTGTTGGCGTGGGTTTCCTCTGGTTGCCCTCACAGTCTAAACATGTGCAATAGGCTAACTGGATGAACTAAATTGGCAGTAATGTGTGTGAATCCCAGTGCATGGCTGTTTCCCAGTACTGGGCTGCAGTAAATGCAGTAAATAAATCAGAGACTGAGCTGAAGCAAAATGAGTAAATGACTGAATTAATGGGTCAAAGATGAACAGATAAAATCCTTTTTTTAACCCTGATTAATTTAACAATAGTTTTATAATAATATGATCAGACATGTTTAGAATGACTATTTATTAAAGTATCACAGTGCAGCTTCATCAAAATGACTAAATTGTTATTTAAAATTTTTTACTGTTCCCCTATCTAAGCACCAGGGGCCTCATGCATCAACGCTTTGCGTACGCCTGGTTTCACGCTCACGTTTGGATTTACTAACGGTGAAATGAATGTGAGAATGTGCGTTGTCCATGCCAACTTAATGCCTGGCGTACGTGCATTTCTTGTGTGTTAAACATTAAAGCACATTAAAGTTCATCCAATTCCTCTATAGCGCATGTGTTTGGACTGTGGGGGAAACCGGAGCACCCGGAGGAAAAACACGCCAACATGGGGAGAACATGTAAACTCCACACAGAAATGCCAAATGACTCAGCCGAGACTTGAACCAGTGACCTTCTTGCTGTGAGGCGACAGTGCTAATTCATTCATTCATTCATTCATTCATTTTCTTTTTGACTTAGTCCCTTTATTAATCTGGGGTTGCCACAGCAGAATGAACCACCAACTTATCCAGCATATGTTCAACGCAGCAGATGATGCACTTCCAGCTGTATTTAACCCTAATTTCAATGATCAATGATTGTTTGGCGACTTCATCAACCAGAGCGAGGTGGCAATAACGCATCAAAAACTTTGTTATCGTCCACCGTAAAACAGGAAGAAGAAGAAACTGCCATTCTTCTAATGTAGAAATTTCTTCATTACTGATCGCATAAGCTGTTTCAGTAACCGAAGAGGTCTCCGGTGCACAGAACTGCACAATAGGAGGGTGGTGCAAGATGTACTCAACGTTACGCTGCATGAATTTTTAATTAGCCTACATTAGTAACAGTTAATTTTGTTATGGTATGAACTTAATCTTAGGAAAGGCAAAAATAAATGAATAAAATTTAGACATTTGTAATGAAATTCAAGACTTTTATTGCCTATTTTATTTTATTGACTATTAAGGCCTTAATTTGAGATTATCAAATTTAAGACTTTTTCAGTGCTTTTAAGACCCCGCAGGTTCTCTGTTATAAATCTTCTTCAGTAAAAATAACAGACTTATAGGCCTGCTGTATATAACAGACGGCACAATCTAACTTAAACATGACGTGTGCTGTAAACTAGGCTACATTATTTTAGCATTCGTTATGACATTAATCTGTTGTGGTCCAGCTTATGTGTCTTTTATTTAATATTAAGATTTTTCTTTAAAATCTGCTATAGGCTCCCACGATTGACACTAATTGTTGTTAAAATATTCAGCCTTTTAGCAAATCCTGATATTTTCCAGCAGGTTTGACACAGACTAAACTAAACTTTCTGAGGCCAGTTTACTTAATAATCCCTCATCAAAGCTCGCCGTGAGTGAGACGGGGAAAGTTTAAAAAAAGGTCTGCTTAAGTGCCAAAATACAAACTGGTTTGTTAAATAAAATATTGATAGAAATAAAATGACAGTGGAATATTCACAGTTTCAGAGTGGGCTATTTTAGGCGAAATAATTTTCTGTTAATGACAATTCATATTGCGTCCGTCAGTTTCACTTTTATTAATTGAATCTACTACTTTGACCACAATAAGCCAGGCTTTACAAACTATTAGCAGCAGTGAAAGTATTATTCCATGGAGAAGTAAACTCAGTCGGAAGGATGAGAGAACAGAAACTCATTGTGAGAATAATCTTACGGAGTGGCGCATGTTGCGTCTGTGCAGCCGGTGCGCTTGATGAATCACTTGATGAATTGGAAACAGAGCGCACAGCCCTCCGGTATTTGTGCTCACTTCCAAAACAGCAGCTCAAATGGAAGAAATCAGTGCGTTGAGGATGTGTCTAATGTATTATTGAGCCTTTTAGAATTCAAAATTACAAATTTCTAGGTAGACCTACTTTGTGTGTGAAGAGCAGATAATAACCCTTTCTACTCCAGTGTTGCAAATACGATCTGCTGATCTAAAAGACACAACGCAACATGATGTAGAAACAGCAGTGAACTCCTTGCCGCAGGTCAAAATGAAGCCATTTGATGCAAAACTTCATGACAACAAGAAAGTTTTTCGTGTTGTCATGAACGCGACAAGCAGTTTGAATTGTGAATGAATGGAGAATGATTGACAGGCGTGGCAGCGGGAAGCGCTGAACTGAACATGAATTTAACCACGTGAATATTCATCTGTGCTTCACATTAAACTATAGAATGACTTCAGAACATTTGTGATATAGTAGGCCTACATGACAACATGACAACGCTCTCAGCAATGGCACATCTCTACTGGTTTGTTTACTTTAAGTCAAGCGGTCTTAACATTGTTTTGTTTACTCTGCTAAGCAACGCAAGGCACTGAATGGCGGTGTGTCGCACACGGTCGCACATCGTGTGAGCCTCATAGAAAACGTACAATTCAATCATGGCATATCGTGGCGCATCCAGTACGTCCAATTCAACACCATTCTTCCCACATAGACTTTACCACGGCGGCCCGGTTCTGTGTGCGTGAGAAACAGAGAATACCCCGCCACAGAGACGTGCTGGACACAAAACTACCTGTTCTGACTTTGGTAGTAGCTTTGAGAAGAGCTACTGCAAGTGTATTTATGTTAAAGATAATATGTGCAATATGACTAAATGTAAATTAATATTTTATTATAAAATTAATAATGTTTGTTTGGGAGCACTGATACAGCCATGAATCTTCTTATGATACAAATACAGATTAAATAGCTCTGGTGATGTAAATGTTTGCACTAACTATGCCGCACACATCTTTATGAACTTAATAACTTATAACAATAACTCCCTGTTTCTGCTGCCCAGTGTAAAATATATTTTTTTCAGCTTGAAACTGGATCAAAAATTGAACAAGCTGCTGCCTAGGCATGCCTACACTTGACAGACTTGATTTAGATCAGTTTAGCGAGGCCTTCATTAGAGCAATGTGATCCCAGTCCTGCCGTGGACTGCTAGCTAAACTCCGTACAGTTTGAATTATAAATAATTATTAAACACTATTTAAGCTGTTGGTGTAGTAAAATAAAACCTAGTGTACTTATTGTATTCAAATGAGTGAAACTGCTTTGCTTTTAAAGATCTCCTCTTTTTCATTAATTAGGCAAAAACACTTTGTTTTATATATTTTCACTGCGCTCCTAAAAGTCTTTAATGTGCTCCTAAATTTTTTTAAGGAGCGCATGTGCTCCTCCTGAAAAAACTAAGCTTTAAACTAGGGATGCACCGAAATGAAATTCTTGGCCGAAGCCGAAAAATAATGAATTGCTAGGCCGAAGGCGGAATACCGAATGCGGTGTTTTGCATTTTTTTCCATATAGTTTGCCAATTTTTTCACTATTACAATAATTAAATAGTAAAAATTATCTTTTTACTATTTTGTGTTGCTTTCAGAGAAATATATCAAATAACAAAAATACAATTTCAAAAATATTTATTTAACACTGAACATTTTTTTAACATTCCAGCAGATAATATACAAACAAAGCACAATATAACTTAAAATAAATAAATTAGTAAAATAAAAAAATATTTTTATTTGGCCATCTTTGAAGCCCCCCTTCTTGAAATAGCCTATGTTAGGCCTGTAACTGACTGCTGAAAGAATGTAACTGTATGTCTACAACAACAAATGTGCATTGAATGGTGCAAAAAATGTGGATAACAACAAATGAATAACTGTCCAAGACATAAGCCTACTTAGCCTACTTCTTCAGGAAAAGTGGCAGGTTCTTCTTTATAAAAAGTAGCTTCTCTGCTGTCTCGCATGAAAGTCGGTTCCTCTTCTCATCAATGACATGAGATGCAGCACTAAACAGTCTCTCGCTGTCAGTGCGCGGCTCATCCGTAGTACGAGCCCGTTTACTCTCTGCGCTGTTTTCATCTCCTGCGCTGTGCATCACCTGACCGTCCGTCTCCAACACCTAGCGGCTTTCCCAAGTCCAACTCGGCCTGGATCATTTCTCGTGTGCGCAGCTTTTTGCCCATATCCAAGTAATGATCTTTTATATCGTGGATCAAGCACAGTCGCGATGAAGTACAGGTGTTCTGAGTCCGCCTGATTAAATCATGCCCTGACAGCTTCTAAGAGCGCACTTTTAGCTGTTTTCACTTCGTGGTCCTACTGGTTTGTTTAAAAGACGCTTTAGTGCTGCAAGTAAATGTATGACGTCTGCCACAGATGAGCTTATCTCTCTTGTTATCTGCTCAAAGGGGGTGAGAAGACAGAGAACGTTCCTCTGGACAATTCAGCAGAACAGTGTCTGCAAACGGCCGTTTTTGCCTCTTTCTCTTACACTTTAAAGCGCTTCCACACTGCTGACATGTTTGCTGCATAAAGCGCGCGCCTCTCACTCTACGCGGGTTACTATTTGATCGCGTCATTAAAAACGTCATTGTTCGGCAAAATTTATTCGGCCTTTTTGCTTATTCGGCCGAACACCGAAAGGGCTTTTTTGACTATTTTCGGCCGAATAATTTCGGTTGCCGAATATTCGGTGTATCCCTACTTTAAACCCAACCATAAGTGTAAATTATTCACAAAATCTGAGAGGAATAATAGTTGGATAACAAGCATGTAGAAGTGCACAAACCTAACCGTAAGCCTAAGCCTAACATAAACGGTAAACGTATCCCTTAATTCAGATTGGCTGATTGGCATGTTGTTCCAGGATCAACACAGATGTTAATCCAGGAACATGTCCTACTTGGTGAAATCAGGTTGACGTGTACACACACACACATACACACACACATAGAGAGACACAAACAGAGACGCAGACACACAGGTATGTCCACCTAATGCCTCTACTGGGAACAAATTATCACCTTACCAAAGCAAAGTTGAAAAAAAGCTCCTGGTAATTGTGGATAAGCAAAGTAGCCGAGGTTGTATTAATAGCTTGTCATTTGTCTGGACGGCTGCCATTCATTCTCCTGCTCGTTCTTTCTCTCTCACACACACACACACACACACACACACACACACACACACACACACACACACACACACACACACACACACACACACACACACTCGCTCAATGGAGGTGATTGTCAGAGGCGTGAAAACAATGATGAGATCGCAAACCACGCTGCTGGAGACAACGCAACAGTTCCCTCGGCCTGACCACTGCTGACCTTCCACATACACAACCACTGATTTCAGACACTTCACAGGCAGCTACTGCATGACAAACACTTCTCAGACCCTTTTTACTAGTGGTGTAACTGATCACAGATCTCATGGTTGGAATCACACTTCGATTTTTGGGTCACGGATCAGACCATTTTGCGGGGAGGAGACAAATGTCATTTGGTTTTGATGTATTATTAATTGCTACAAATTTCAACAGTGTCAAGTTGGATTAAACAGTGATTTTAATCTTCACCATGAACATGTTCATATCTGAACTATAAACTGTACCTCTGTGGTTTTTGATTGTTTATAACTAACTGAAAAGGGTAAAAACTAGGGATGTAACGGTATCAGAATTTCACGGTACGGTAATACCTCGGTATGAATGTCACGGTACGGTATTTATTGAATCATTTACAGGAAAAAACAAAACTTATGAAAATACTCCAAAAAAGTGCCAAAAGTGTCAATGACATACAAATTAGCCATCTATCTGTAAGCTTTGAAACACTAACTTCAATTTTAATAACAAAAAATTATTAAACCATGTAAAAAAATAAAGTTTCAATTTAGTATTGTTGAAAACTCATCACATTCAACATTTAATCACTCACTCACTTAGATAGAGATGGGTTTTAAGGAAAATTATCATATAACTATAATCTGGTAAAAGCTGGTATCTCTGGGTATTTACAATGTCCCCTGAAACAGAATAAAACCCTCTCATTTGGGACTGAGGTTTCTGGGACAGAGATATGACTTGGCCCATGTTGACAGCAGTGGGTAACGTTGTGCATTGTCTTTACCCCACTTGAGAAGACAAACCATGAGTGAGATAGAGGTCTCTTTGCGGTACAAGTCAATGTCTGCATCAATCTGAACAGTGTGCTGTGTTTCTGCAGTCCCCATGACTGCTATTAGTCGTATTCACCAACTTGCAGGCACGTGCACACATAGGGCTCAACCTGTGCAGTGCACATGCCCTTTTTAGTCTTGGATAGAAAATGCCCTTCCAAATCGATCAAAAGTGCCCCCGCGACGCGACACAACCTCCGTCCAGCCCTTCAGTAGACAACACCGCTCTTGAGAATGCGCGCTAAACCCCCCCTCGGCGCTTTACAATACGCTCGCGACAACACAGCTGATCAGAACGCGCGCGACAACACTGCTATTCAGTACGCGCGCGGCGAAAAACCCGCTTTAGGTTCGATCATTTCCATCTTTTTTTCATCTCCGCTACTAGCAGCACACTCCATTTCCGCATTACTGGATCTGTACCGACAGCAGACCGCAAAGGATTATGGCCACGCCTGGGCTGATGGGAATTGTAGTTTCCGGTACCTCCCGTTCGCTTCATTCGCCTGAGCAAATTTTCTCAGAAGACCTATAGTTTTACCGAGTCATGCGACTTCGGTAATATCGAAAAAAATTAATATTGCGGTATGACGGTATTTACAATACCGTTACATCCCTAGTAAAAACTGAATCTCTTGGTCAAATGCAGATTTGAATGCAGCACATCGAATGATTAATTAACATACATGTTTATAATCATCTTCATTTATTTTGCATGGGTGTTTGAATTTACCCTTCACTAAGCCCCGCCCCCCTTAGTTACTGTTGCTACGCCTGTCAAGCTTTCTTGCCTGGCATGTCTATTACAATGTGTATGCGCCGGTGTCAGACATTGCTTGCATGCATGGTTCAGGATTGGTTGAGCTGCGTATCGATGAATTTGCTCTTCAGTGTTTGGACTCTCAGTAATGATTTAAACCACACTGGATTAGCTAAACTGAACTGAACTTAAACAATAAAAACTGAACTACCATAATCCAGTTACTATGACCATTTATGTAAAGCTGCTTTGACACAATCTATATTGTAAAAGCGCTATACAAATAAAGCTGAATTGAATTGGCAGGAATATAATTTGTCATTTTTGGTGAACAGGTGAGATATCTGAGACAGCCAGACAAAAAAAAAACTGCAGTATGCATGACAGGGGTATATTCACCCCATAATATGCAACCGATTAGGAAATTATTTAATCAAAATTGAAGCTAGGTTAGCCTAGCCACCTGATACGCTAACCATTCAACAGCTAGTTCATGCACATAGTTCATAGTTCATGCACAGCAGGAGAGGTGAAATCTAAAAATAACCTAAAAATAACTAATTAAACCATGATTTCTCTGTTTTAGCCAAAAAGCTTGATAGACTAATTGTTGTGCAATTAAATATAAAGTTAGCATTAGTAACCGACAAGGAAACACACATGGACAGCACTTTAACATCATTCACTCATAGAAAGAACAGCCAGAAAGGGGAAACTGATGTGCTGATTATTAGCATCATTGACCCATAACAATGTACAGTACCTATAACTGTTAGTATGTTTGTGTGCTTTTTGTACTTTTTCTATTCTAATTTGCTGTTAAGTGGAATAAATAAATACATTGAAATGCAAATTAAAGTAAAAATAGCAGAAGTGAACAAATATATTTTCCCTACCAGCAAATAATAATCCGACACTAAATATAAAAGCAGACCCTAACCGTACGTTCACACCGAAAGCGGCGAGAGCGTCAAAGTAGCCGGAAGTCATTAATTTTCAATGAGAGCCGGCGGCGATAAGCAGCGAGGAGCAGCGCGGTGCGTCTTCGCCGGCGTGAGCGTCGAGGAGAGTTGAAATGAAGTCAACTTTATGGTAATGAGCTATGACACGGTTCGGCGGCAAGCAATAAGAATGAAGACGTCCACCGCTTGATAGCAGTTCAGGGAACACAGACCTGTGAACTTTGGTTCCGACCACAGTTGTTCCCAAGGGTTTGATTATTGCGGTCGCCGAATTTCCAATTATTAACAATGTTTTCTTACAGGAACATACATTAAATAAGTTACTGGCGAGTTACTGATGTTCATTAATGTTATATAAATTTATCTTAAAAAAAGCGGGAATCTCACGCGATGTGACAGTACAAAACAGTATAGCTGCTTCAGGATATTTCAGACATATGGACACATATTGGATAAATAGAGCAAAGCCACACCACACGCAACTTGATCTTCCATTGTTTTATGAATTTGATAAGAAGTGTGCAACATTTTCACGCTAAAAACATGTCTTATGCAGGAATGTAACTGGTATGCTGCAACGGCTCCTTTAAGTACGAGATCAATGTAGCGAGTTTTGACGCTCTCGCCGCCGGAGCTGAAGGCAGACAGCGATGTCGCCAGGGCGGCCAGAGCGACCTTAGACGCTCTCGCCGCTTTCGGTGTGAACGTACGGTAACCCGTATAACGTCGTCACCAAGCGGCAACATCCCGATCTCCCTTGTGAAGCAAATACGGAAGTAACCAAAACTGCAATTCATCAAAATTCCGCTAGTCCTGGCTCCATATAGAGCAAATGTCTATTGAGCCCACTGTTAAAATGGGCAACTTTACAATAGAAAACAAGGTGTTTACAGCCTGGTACAAAGAACAATTTTAATTCATAAATTCATATTATAAATTCACATATTCACTGAGAAATAAATGAAAAAATATTCATTTTTAAAATGTGGTGTACTCGCATATGCTGAGCACTGTATATGTAAATGTTTCTCCCTTGTCTACTTGTAATCTAATTAACTAAAAAACATTCTTAATACCAGATTATGGACCAGATTCACTACCAATGTCTCAAACTAAAATACGTCATTTCTGAAGTCCTAAAAAAAGTCATTTCTGTTAAAACAGCCTTTAGCATGTTGCTAATTAAACTCTAATGCATATTAGCAAGCATAAACATTGGATAAAATAATACTCTTTAATTATAGAAAGGAGCAATTCCAGCGTTACGGATGTGACATTTGCAGTAAAAACTCAAAACATAATTTCACACAGAAAGTATATGTTGACATTATATCGAAATTTCTGTTTATATTTTCCAAAATAGCTCACCACAGAGTTATGGGAGCAGAAAAATATCCATATGTAAACATGTTTTATATTTTAAATTAGGAAAATAAACATGCGTTATGGATGTGACAAAAAAAAGTTTGCGAATTTACAGTCGACAACAGATTATTTAGAAATTCTGACAGTTAAACTGCACAACCCAAAAGACACAATGCTCATCAAACAGGTATGAGTCGGCTCACTATAGAATTAAAATGATTGATTTTATTTTATTTGACATTTTTGCATTTATGAAGAAAAAGTGTCGTTATGGATGTGACACATTTCCGTTATGGATGTGACAGCTGTGAAATTGCCACTTGTGTGATTTTGGCAAATTAAATATAATAGTTTGAAATACTGACAGATACATTCACAAGTATTTTTACAGTACTGTAAAATACTTGCTAACACAAAAAATGTAGAAACGGTTTGTCTATTTTGCTGAAAACTAAATAATTTTTTATGGCAACGTTGACATTTGCGTGGAATTGCCCAAAGATATTTTGCATTTATAATTGCTTTTATTGGCATTTTGGGATTTAATCGAGTTCAACTCTGAGATTGCTATAAGGCATGATTATTTGTATCCTGTCTCATCAGGAAAGGCAGAGTAGTGAAATATAAAGATCTCTAGCTCTTCAATATTAACTTTTTTATATTAAAGTTAATGTAATGCGCAAAATACGCTTTTAACGAGGGAAGTACAACCGTCAAACACGTCACCATTTTACTTTGTAAACAAGCAGTTCGCTTCAAAAGATTGATTATCAGAAGCAAAATATTGGTTATCAAGCACTAATATTTCAAACACAAGATGCACTTACAATCGCGTTGAATTGGTGTCAAGCAACTGCCGGCATTTCTTATGTCTAATTAATTTGAATTAGATACATCTGCTCAAGCAAGCTCCGGTGTCGGTTAGGTTTAAGGGCGGGGCATCGAATTTAAATCAGTTTGCTACGTTTCTCCGTGAGATGAAGCGCTAATGCTAATCTAAATTCATCGTTTCACCAGCAAGATCAACAAGGTAAATACATGTTTTTGTTTGTTACCACATAAAAAAGCACTACAGTACTTCATAGAAAATACTATAGTAAAGTACATGAAATTATCTGTTGTGGTAATTCTATCGTTGCTACGATTATACAACAAATAGTAATGTAAGTTAAACAAATGAGCAAATGCTGTAGTTTTTAAAACTATAGGGTATTTTATACTAGTTTTCGGTAAAAACCTAGGACTTATTACAGTCTATCAGTTCAAAATTGTTAATGCCATCCTTTAACATTCATTCACAAAGTGTTATTATAATATTTAGCCTGCAGTACGCATTGGCTGGTATATGATTCTGATGATATGATAACCTTGGATACAAATATCAGTTTCACAGTATTGTGGTTAGTGCTCTAAAATATATTCTTTTTAAATTTCTGGGTAAAAAACTAAAACTTTTTCCCTTTTAAACACAATATATTTTATT
>NC_133182.1:6765000-6865000 GCF_049306965.1 Danio rerio | reverse complement strand
TTCATCAAAAAGTATTGTCTAAGATTTGTGCTTGATTTATTTATTTATTCATTTATTTATTTATATATTTATTGACACAGAATGAGTGAGATAGATATTTAGACATTTTTCCGTGAATATAGGCAATGTATTTTGGTGCATTTAAACAAAACAGATTAATTAAATAATTAATAATTTTTAAAGTTGGAGCCAATGGCCTAGTGGTTAGAGCGTCGACACATAGCACTAAGGTGCTCACGGCGGCTCGAGTTTGATTCCCGGCTCGAGGTCCTTTGCTGATCCTTTACTTCCCACTTCCTGTCCATAATCTCCTGTGCGTTAAAGGTAACTAACCCGAAAAAAAATAATAATATTTTAGTCAGTAAGCATATTTAGAAATTGAAAGATACTTTTAAATTCAAGCAAAATATTGCAAAAAAAAAAAAAAAGAAATACAATCTTCAAAATTTCAACAAAAATTTTCATTTTTTTTGTTTGTCTTGATTTTTTTTCTCTTTTTAAAATTTGTATTTAATATTTTGTATAACATAAATTTGGCTGTACTAGTTTTTGGCCCGTTATTGTAAGTTATTTTGTTGGATAAGCACCAGATTTAGCTTCAGTACTGACTGAACTAATGTATATGCACAAATAGAATATTGTATAGCTTCCTACTAAAAATATCAATTTAAAAGAGAGATTTGTAAGGCGTGTGCTTATATATGCTGAGCACTGTAGCTCCATTTCATAAATAATTTTAAAATTAACCATGAGTTTGTATTTAAAACATGCACAAATGTACCAGTTACTGTACTGTGTTTGCATCTTTATATATTGCACTGTAAATGTGAAAATTAACAACTAATTAATGATTAAACAATTAATTAATTCAATGTTTGGTGTTATTTATTAAGGCAGCAATATATATATATATATATATATATATATATATATATATATATATATATATATATATATATATATATATATATATATATATATTTATTTATTATTATTTTTTTTAAATAAATAAAACATTTTTTTATTTATTTATTTTTAACCAACTTAAATTAATTAAAACAACTAAGGTTTATTGAACTTATTTATTGGACTTTTCTTTTTTAACGGTTGGAGTAAAGTTTAGGGCTGCTAAAAATAAAAATTCTGTCATATTTAGAGAGAAATTAAACAATCATTAAAAATCAGTGGAAAGAGTTACTGAACAATAATGTGCAGAACACCCAAAGCTTCATTAAAAAAACATCTTAATTGTTCTCTCTCTTTAGGTTTTTTTTTTTTTTTACTTGTGTAAGATTGATTGAGAATCTTTGGTTTTAAAATGCAGAATATATTTTAGAATGAAATGTACATGCAAACAGTGCAAGTTTTTGTTTAAATATATAGCCAACATAGATAAAAGAAAATCAACTAATTAATTCAACACAGATTTTTAGTGTATTAAAATCCATCTGTGATGAAAGCGGGCATAAAAACTTGCTGATATTCTGCTAAAATGAAAAAATAGTAGGGTATGTGTTTTGCATGCTATCATGATTGGGAAAGATCTAATAGCGCTCAAGTCAAATAGGTAAATGACGCCACAATCTGAATCTGATCTGAAACTTTAAGTGTGCCAATGAATTTCAGCTCTGGGAATGACTGCCGTGTTCTTGTGATATCGAAACCCTGACGAACAGGTCAGCCTGTAGCGGAAACACTGTAACTCTACTCAGCTACAGAAGCAAAAGCGGCCCTAGCAAAAATGACTGGCAGAAAGAAACAACTTCACACCACAGATAACAGTCGTAGACTTAATTTGATCATCCACATTGACTTTTCCCAGATGAATAACCATTTTTTAGCAAGTACAGATCATGACCAGACTGCGTTAAGAATATTTATAATTCACATGGGTTGTGCATAGATATTGTTTACATCTCGATGCACGTCAAAGATCATTCCAAGGTCGATATACATAGAAACGTCTATCCTCCAAGCTGCAGTGAATATGTTAGAGCTGGGAAAATTTAACGGTCACACTTTGTTTTGATGGTCCGTTTGTTGTACATGCCATCTAATTCTTGTTGTTAGGATTAGAATAAGTTGACATTTATTTGTAATGTTACTTGCAATGTTTTATAGTCAGTTTAATGTCTTTTAAAGGAGCAGTATCAACAGATATTAAGCAGACAGTCTACTAATACTAAAATGGGCCATCAAAACAAAGTGTTACCAATGTAGCTAAATTATTATTTATCAAGTCATTATGCTAATTTATTTTCTAAAAAATAAAAAAACAGTCTATAAAACTGAAAACAAGAATGAATTTATTATGAAATGTATTTATATACTAATATAAAAGTGAAAATAAATAATCATTAAGAATATTTAGATTTATTTTGCCTAAAATGTCAGACATTTCTTTATAACTGATTTGCATTAATTCTTAGGCCAAAGCTATCTGTCTTTTTTTTTTATTTTATTTATTTATTTATATATTTTTTGCTATTAAGTTTTCTAGTATTCAAAGGGGTTTTTAAATGTATTTAAATGTAGTTCTAGCCAAATGGGTCAATTATCCACCCACTGACTTCTTTTATTTTGTTCACACTGGCTGGTTTTGTTGTTTATTATATTTATATATATATATATATATATATATATATATATATATATATATATATATATATATATATATATATATATATATATATATATATATATATATAATATTCTTTCAAGAGACTAAACCATTGCTTAATAGAAATAGAGAAATTCACAGTTACCACAACAATAATGTACTTTACTTTACAAAGCTAAACATCTACATTGAAATCCTTAAAACCCCAACATTTCCAAAGGATATGTGGCTAAACTAACAGTGAAAACTGGACTGACATAGTTTTAATTTACTAGAAATTCTGTTAAGCTGCTTTAACACAATCTACATTGTAAAATTGAATGTTGCCACCAATAGCCGCATTAGCATTAGCTGCGCTACAGCAACAAACTCTTGTGTTAAAACTTTGAGAAGCTCTAATTTAAATGTTTAACTGTTAGTCATGAAATCGCTGTTTTTATCGCTGAAGATTTCCAATACGTGTCCTCTAGGTGGCAGTACTGTAATATGTTATATTCTTTCTGTCAGAGATGCTAATAAGAGCAAACGCTAGTGGACAGCTAACTTCGCTATTTTAAGTCGAGTTGTGACAGAATTTAAACTCAGAATTTACAAGTCAACAGCACAGCAACACTTAGGAACGATTTGTCTATTTTCTGCTGCCTTTTGACAGATATCAGATGGAACAGCATGTTGACAATCACTTTATTACTCAGACTTCAGGATATGCGCGCTGGGGAGCTCGAACAGGTGCAGACCCCCCCCCCGCCCCGCGCAACCCCCATATTCGTTTCATTGCAAAATGATGCACTTTCTATATTTACGCTGTGATATCAGCTCCTTATGCTGATCCTACATGCCTGGGGAGGATGTTTAAAGACCTTCTGGTCACAGACTTAAGCCTGAAACAGATATAATTGCATGGCTTTGAGCTACTTTATCACTGCTTTCAAGTTTTGTTATACATATTTTAAACTAAACAAAAAAAATTTTTACTAAATGTATTATTTTAAAGAAAGAAAAATAAAATTCAACTAAATGAGAATGCATCTCATCAAGACAAATGCATATTAGGGAAAATGAAGTGGGAAATTAGTTGACAATAGGGTATAAATTCAAAGTAATTGTATAGGCATATATATTTTTATTCTGATATTTTGCATAACAATTAAAGTATATACTCTGTTAAAATAGTTAGGTTTAAAATACCCCAACATATAACCAAACTATAGGTTATTATAGCACCTTCCCAACTATGGATTATTTTAACGCAAAGCATTGGGTTATATCATTTTACCCAATGCATTGGGTTATTTTGATTAAATGTTAATTTTTTTATTTAGGTATTACTATTGCTACTAGTACTACTACCAGTTTTGTATTTATGACTGTGTATATAAATAACAAAGTATTCAAAGATATTGAAAGAGCTTTTGTCCATTACATTTTAGTTTTAGACACTTTTGTTAAAATAAATTAAAAATCACAAACAATGAGGAAACAGAACAAAGTACAGACAGTTATCAATGAAAACCATGTGTGGATTGAGCAAATTATGGAGCTCTGTGTGCTGTAGAGACTTTCCAGCAGTCGCAGCAGGCTTCACAGATGGTCGTGGATGGTAAAACGTATATAAAATCACGACACGAGAGGATAATTGATTTAAAAACAACAACAACAATATTATAACATTACAGCGTAAATAAACTTTATAACGCAAAACAACATTACATCCGCATATTAATACAGCTGTTTTGTGTCAGTTAAATCAGTTACTAGTTGAGTTATTAAATAAATAACATTAATAAAGGTTAAAAATAACCCAACAAAGCACCAAATATGTTTAACTCAATCATTGGGTTAAATAAATAACCCAACGATTTTTAGAGTGTAATAGTTATTAGTAGTAATAATTAAATAAAGCATGGTTTTATGAGACAATTGTACATGCTTAAGAAAAAAAGAAATGTTTTAGAAAATTCAGGTCACTATATGTATAAAATATAGTGTCATTACTTTGAAACATTTTAAGTTTTGACACATTTTATAACATTTAAGTGTTTTTTCTTAAACAACTAGCCTGAAACTTTTTAAAGAATTAACAGTTTAGTTTCTAGTGTCTCTGCAATGGGATTTACGGGGATTTTTAACATTTGAGTCAAGTAATTAAATTACTTATTAAGTAACTAAGTTACTTTTCAGACAAAGTAAATTAGAAAAAAAGAAATTTAAACAAAATTTTAAATATGTAATTAGATATTATATATTTTAAAGTAACTTTCCCAATGTTATATGAGTTTATAGGCTACTAGGTATATTTTCAAAAGAATCATGTAATCAAAATTGCATAAATATGATATCAAAAGATGAGTCAAATCATCCAGGGGGCGCTAGTGAGCATGTTATTATTTCTGTAATAAAATATCACTTATCAAAAACAAACTGAATGTAAAAAGTGGACTTGTTTCTTAACTTTTAAAAATCTTTTTATCAGTTGAGAGGCTGAAAATAAGTGTCGACATATCTAAAGTCTGAGGTAAGAGGTGCTGGATATGGAACACCACCATGTACACCTTTAAAATGTGCGCTATTAAAATAGTGACAATTGACATGGTGCTGTTTTTTGCTTGCTGTCGAATACAGAGGAGCAACTGCGCAGGCAAAGGAGCTGAGAAAAGACTGTCTTAAGAATGGAGGGAACGAGGGAGGAATACGGGAGATGGGGCGGCAAGGTTCAGGAGTATTTTTAGGCCATGTTTATTCACAGACTGAAATGAACCCTCCTTGCACTTCTCTTGCTCTCACACCATCTGTTGAAGTCTTTCAGCTTTGTCAGGTCTAGCCAACAAGTCTTTGTGCGACACCTTTATGGTTCATGCAATGCCTTTTCTATATTATGATTTCTGAAGAAAACTTTTTTTTCTGCTTAACTCAATATTCAAGACATTTAAAAGTAATCATCATACTTGTATGAAAAATACAATAGTAATTAACCGTAAATACTATACATTTTTAACCATACTACAGTAAAGTACTTGAATTAATCTGTTGTGGTAATTGTATAGCAACATGGCAATTAGAGTTATATAAAGAAATGGCCCAAATCTGTAATTTTTTACAACTATAGGGTATATTGCAATATAATACTCCACAGTTTACTGTTGTAAAAACGAAAGTATACTACAGTATTTTAGCATACTAAATACTACAACACTGTACCATTTACAAAGTGTTGTAAATAATAGTTTAACTAATATATAAATACTATATCTAGTGTATAATATAAATAATATTTGAATACAGTACAATACATCTTACTATGGTATGGTTCGAAAACACTATAGTATAAATTACTACATTATTTTTTCACGTAGGATTGCCTACAAAGGCATAATAAATAAATAAAATCACGTTCCAAGTCAGCAGCTGCCACAAAACATTTTTATTTTTCTTAAACAATAAAAATCCCAATAAACGTTAGCTTATGAATTCAAAGTTTCTATTTCTGTCTCGACAAACGTCTTTGATTTTGACACCACAAATCTGCAGCTTGCAGAGATCAATCAGTCGTCTTGGCTGACGTCACTCACTTCGGCACGAGTTCCAACTAACGTCACCTGTCATTTCTGTCAGCCGGATGATCTTTAAACACTTCATCTTAGCCTAACCTCTCTGTCCACTTCACACAGCAAAGCCGGTGTTTTTATAATAATAAAAAAAAAAAACAGCGGAGATTTATTCATTTAAAGCACAGGTAAGTTTTAAGAGAGATTATACTTTCCATATACAATGCAAATTACGCGCGCTTTTCTGAGGCGACTTTCAAACTTTTGAAGTTTAACGAACGTCTAACGGACGTCCTTGTTCGTTATTGAGATTAATGACAGGGTTTTATAGGCTCATATATTACACTAAGACGGAATAAAATTAGCCACAAAC
This sequence comes from Danio rerio, assembly GCF_049306965.1. Lineage (NCBI taxonomy): Eukaryota > Metazoa > Chordata > Actinopteri > Cypriniformes > Danionidae > Danio > Danio rerio. The sequence goes on along the minus strand of NC_133182.1, from coordinate 6,858,462 downwards.
TCAATGAGGAGGGCGGGGATGTGGTAAGACAACACTGAGGAAAACTGAATGTAACCAACAGCTGCGTGACCTGTAAACTTGCTTGTCAGACCGGATAGTGAAGTCTTTTTCATGTTGTTGCATATATAGGCATTTTCTAATCGGGCAACACAAATATTCTTATGGTAAAAGAAAAACATGAATGTTAATAGCCTGTATGCTAATGTAGTGGGTGTAGCATTTAGCTAAAAGCTACTTTTATCATATGATAATAAAAGTGTGATATGATAACAAGTGTTGCATGCAGAACTGTTGCAAACTATTTATTTGTGTCGAATTTAAACAAACAAATTGTTTAATAATGTTCAACTTAATTCGTTTGTTTAAATTCAACACAAATAAATTGTTTACAACCACTTAACTTAAAAAAATTGAGTAAATCCAAGGAATCATCTTTGAATATTTTTTTTCAGTGTAGTAAATCAGTCCCTCCATGAATTTGCGTGTCCCGTGGTTAAGATTTACAGTACAAAAGGTTTTTTTTGACTATTTTCATCAAAACACAACAATCAAATTAAATTATGCAGTAAGTTTTGAGAAACCCATCACAAAATCAGTCATTTTAGGTAATATATATTAGTATATATTTATATTAACATTAACACTTATTAATATATTAGGTAATAACATATATACATTTAAAGAATATATATACAACAAAAACTTGCTGTCCCTGCAAAATCCAGGCGGGACTGGTAAATATATGCAGCATGGTTTCAATATATGTAAAATAATTGTTCAATTTACACAAAAACATAGTGAAAAAGGTCATATAAAATGAACAATACCTTTTAGAAATAATAACCTTATAGAATTAATCACTGTTGATTGGAAATGGTAAATATACATGCACATCATCATAACATGTAACCCCTTAAAGATATTCAATACATTGATAAACATACCTTCCTCTGCTGTTTCTCCCAGGCAGGGTCCAGCAGCAGGTCCCTGTCCCAATCATCCTCCTGAATCATGTAGTCTTGCGTAGTAGACATCATGTAGGTGTTGTTATACTGCATTTGCGTCTCGACAACAGCCGTCATCTTTTCACACCTATCCCTCTAACCCTTATTATTAGAAGTAATGTGCGCTTTAGAGCTCTAAATCCTGTTGACCGCGGAGGAAGAGGCCAGACTCCACTCGTCTGAGGTGCCGGTGTGGAGGTGCGAGCAGAACTTCTGCTGCCCAGTGCTCCTATCCTGGTCAAAAGTAGCACACGTGACTGCACCCCAATAAATAAGAGTACTAGTCATGGGGGTGTCGGGTTGTGCTGCCCAAAAGGTGTGAGAGGCGGGACACACTGTGCACTGGGACCAATTACTGGAGGCTTTTTAGTGAAGGGCAGGGAAAGACCTCACACACACGCCTACTGGTGCCCTCCGCTTTATAAGAACACCTGTTGTCCTTGGCAGTAGTTTATGTCTATTTACCCAAGCAGCAGTTCTTGGGACAGTTTAAACGACATACAAATTACTGCTCTGGACTGAAAATAGATGCACGAGCAGATCCCAGGCCTGTTAACCATCTCCCCCTTAATTAATAATAGATTGTTATACAATTATTGCTTACTACACACAATTTTGCTTCGTCACATTTAGGACACACGACAATGTTGTACTTCAAAACTAAAAAGTTTTTTAAATTGTTAAAAGCTGTTTACAGATAATAATTGATCCCTCAAAATGATTATTGCACAAAGGTTTGTTAAAATCAGTTTTGGGTGTAATTAGTCACTAATTCAATTACTTATCCAAAAAAAACAGGAAAGGGATCTTTAATTTGTAATTTAATTACCCTTAATTACAATGTACTTGCTTTAAATATGGTAAAGAAATAAAAAACGTCTGTATAAATCTATTCAGAAAAGCAGTGATTGTTTTTTTTATTTACTTTAGAACTAATAAAAGGCACATTTTGCAATTGCACATGCTTGAAAAGGATTTAAGCAAGTTCAATAAAGCAATAAGTTCATGACAATATAAATACAGAGCAATATAGTAAATTAAATTCAATTGTAATTGTTTTATTCAGATATTTTGCATAACAATTTAGCCAAATATGAGATTTGTCTGACAATTATAAAACAATGTATTAAAGGGTCACAAAACACCAAAACACATGTTTTGAGCTGATGACAGTCGTATATGTGTCCCACACTGCTAAAAACACTTTTAGGACACCTATATTTCACTAAAAAGTGTAAATTGGTTGTTTTTGCGTTATTTCAAGCAAATTCGTACTTCCTGTTTGAAACGAATTTTTGAAGCTGCGTCACGGTCATGAGATAATAGCGTGTATTCCAGCGTGCAGACTGGACGTCTGTGCCAGAGTGTGTCTTATTACGTCTTACAGTGTGTTGCATTAATGCATGAGTAAAGCTTGATTCAAACCAATCAGCGTGCTCTATTGTGCAACTTCATTAATATTCATTACTGTCAGTGTTTAGACAACAGAGACGCCTCATTGTGTTGGCAAAACAAGCGTGAAGTGTTGCTTTTATTGTTTGCTGCAGTTAAGTTTCGTTTTCATTTTCTCTCTGTGAGAGCGCAGCTGGAGTCACGTGTGGATTAACAGTGTACGCGACGCGCGACAATAACTTACGACACGTAAAGCCTGATTTATACTTCTGCGTCAAGTGACCGGCGTAACCCACGGCGCAGGCAACGCGCGTGGCTGTGCATTTATACTTCTGCGCGCTGTCTCTGTCGGCCTGCATTAACACTTCCGAAACGCTAGTGGGCAGTGAGGTGTAAATGTTCCTCTGTGTCGAGTTTCCTCTCTGCTTTTTTGCATTTCCTGAACACTTCCGGGATGTACAAGTGGCTCAAACTCGCTCATTTTGAGGCAGGAACCGGCGGACGTGCAACAACTTTAACTATGAGGTAAACACAAAACAAAACTTTCCATCCGGAGCTCCTTCACGGGACTCCACACTTGTAAACAATCGCTCGCGCCATTCGCGCGGCTCTCGGTCCCGCCCAGACTCGTCAGCGCTACCAAGCCGACCAATCACAGAGCTTACGCTACGCGTCGTTGCGACGTGTAGTTACATTTTTTGAGAGGTGCACGTCAGTGACGGCCACGGCGAAGGGCTATGCGTCAGCGCCGTAGCATACGCTGACGTTTGACGCAGAAGTATAAATCAGCCTTAAGGAGGATTGTTGTTTACCTGAGAGCTGTTCTCATCTGCAAACGCTAAGATCCGAATTCGCTTTAGTCTCCTCCTAATAAAAACGCGGCTCTAGTTGCTGGTTATTGTCCTGTCTCTACAGATTTGGTAAGTGAGCGACCAGTGCTCTTTGTTTATTCAGTTTGTTCGTATTGAACTTAGTTAACTATTGCACAGAGTGTAAACACGTTAGCACCACAACCAAACTTTAACCTCGTGTAGGGTTTTTACCGCATTTAGTGACCGGAATAACACACGCGGCTTTCTGACGCTACCTGCCGTGTGCATCTAAGTTTCTGGGAAATGCTGAGTTTTTTTTTTCTCTCATTCGCTGTGCGGTATCAAACATTGCATGAAAAATACACGCTTAGAGCAGTTCATCGAATCAAATATCACGTTTGTCGCGAGGGGCATGACTGAATTCCCTGAATGAAAGAGCCAAACTGCAGTTAAAGTCCACCATTTAATCATTTGGCAAATAATTCGACTACAGATGTCCATGTAAACAGTCACTTTGTCCCCTGTTGGGTGTGTGTTTTGACTCTTAAACTCAGCGCGCCCAAATAGACACTCCCACACCGAGCCTCTTTTGCTCCTCCGACACTCCCCCCTAAACAGAGCTGGACACGCCCACTTTTCTGACTTTTTCCAAAGTAGAGGTGTGAAAACACCCTGCTGAAACGAGGGGGTTTCATGGCCCTTTAAGAATTGTAGGACAATATGTATGGTATGTATGAAATGTGTCATTACTGTTGAAGCCTTGTTTTGATATATTTAACATCAATGTTTAATTTCAATATCGCATAAAAGATTTGCGAAAAAAGCAGCGTTTCTATTAAGTAAGTCAAAACTTCAATCACCGTCTGGTTCGGCTCAGCTGCCAAAAGCTACAGCGAATAGTCCGGACTGCTGATCGAATCACTGGCACTACCCTTCCCACACTTCAAGAACTGTACTCTTCCAGAGTGAGTAAAAGGGCTTGCAAATTCACTCTGGACGAATCGCAGCCAGAACACTACCTGTTCGACCTGTTACCGTCTGGTCGGCGCTTCAGAGCACCAAGCACAAAAACAGCCAGACAAAGGATAAGTTTCTTTTCTCAGGCCATCTACCTCCTTAACAGTAAAATATTCCCCTACTGTGCATTAAATATGTGCAATACTTTTTCATACGCACTCGTACACAGCACCTTATATCAATATACAATGCAATACTTTCTACATTCGCATTTGTACACAGCACCGTATAACCTGTATATTTATAACAAATCTGTACATACATCTCAATATCCACATTTCTGGACTAACTGCATCTCTGTTTAATGTTTATCGTCTTTTTTTTTAAATTTTTTTTTATTTTGTGTTGTCACTTTTGAGTACACTGGAAGCTTCTGTAGCCAAAACAAAATCCTTGTGTGTGTAGCACAATTGGCAATAAAACCTATTCTGAAAATGAAAATAATCACTTTCTGATTAACTGCCCCAAATATAAAAAGTACAAATTTTATTTAATTTTGAACTTATTTAATAAATGACCTGCACCTCGGAAGACAATGCCGACAGGCAATGAACGCGTGGCGGTGTTTGAAGGCATGAGATGAAGATGCTCTTGACAATTCTGGAGGTCATTAATAATTTAACACTAAGACTTAATTTCGGATGTTTTACAATGTGGTCAGCCTGCTGGTTTGTCCATTCCTACACATTTTTATCACTTTTTTTTAATGCTCATACTGAAATTTGTTTGGTAAAAGTGTTTCCATCGTAGTTTATGCGAATTTATTTGTGTATCAAATCAAATAAAAAAAAATATAATATAAAGTTTATCCTACTCGGTTATGCTCATGTTTTTTTTTATGCACATTTTCAAAATGTTTTGCCATTTCCATCAACTTTTTTATGCGCATATGCAAAATGGTGGATTGATGGATGGAAACAGCTACTGTTATGTAAATGCACCTTTAGATTAGCACAGTTATAAGGTCTGCAACTGCCAAATTACACTGCTACTGCTATATAAAAATGTCTCATGAAATAATAATAATTACACAAAACAACTTTTATAAGCAGCCATTAACTTACTAAAACTTTGGCTGACTTCCAAATTGCATACTTTAATATTAAATAGTACGCTTAAAACTACTTCTGGTGAGATTCTGAAGTGTGCATCCGATAAACGCTACGCTATCCCATGATGCCCCACGAGAGAATTCATAAATGGGAGTGAAGCGATGCAACTGACGCAGATAGGTCATGTGATCATGACAAAATGGCAAATGTAGGACGTCAGAGTTCCATTTATACTACGCACACTTATAATGTATAGAACAGGGGTTCTCAACTGGTTTGGCCATAGGACCCACATTTTTACATGTTCAGGTCGCGACCCAAATTTTTAGGAACTATAATACAATTTTAGGAATTAAAATTTGTATTTATATGTTAACATACACAAGTACTGACAGATAAATCATAAGAAATTCACATAGACTTACAAAGAAACAATATTTTATTGCTGTCATTAACCAAAATGGATCAAATTATAAAAATATTACAAACGAAAAACGACAAATACTGTTAACAGTGGTTAGGGTCAGGAAATATTCAGTTACCATGAACTAAACTGAACTGGTAATAAAACATGTCTGGTTTCTAAATGTCGTTTTAATTTAGAAGGTTTCATGCTGTCTTGTGAGAGCACCTCACTACATATGACACACTGAGACTTTGTCTTTTTTTGTCATCAAAATATGTACGTCCATACTTTACATATTCGGGGTTGCACTTGCACTTCGACATATTTGTTGCTAAAGTTAAATGAAATTTCACATGTCAAACGGTAAGGTTGTCGCGCACGCATTTCAAAATAAAAGTCCAGTATAAGCAAAATAGATTAAACTTTTGTTGTTTTTTTGACCACACACGCGACCCACCAGTTAAGAAACACTGGTATAGAACATATAGTAAATTTAGGGTGCTTTCACACCTGTGAATCGATTCAGTTGTTCCGAAACAGAGATTACAAATGTTACATTGTTGCTTTTTGCTCTTGGTGCGGTTCACTTTCACACTGTGAAGTTTCTAGTCGGACCAATAGAGCTAAAACAAGTCACGTGCGAGTAAACTCTCCTTACATTGGTCAGAGTATCAGGGTTTATTTTGCAGAGACGTGTGAGTAAACTCTCCTCTCTCCTTACATTGGTCAGAGTATCAGGGTTTATTTTGCAGAGACGTGCGAGTAAACTCTCCTCACACTGGTCAGAAAATCAGGGTTTATTTTGCAGAGTCTCGCTCAGCTGTCAGGGGGGGTGGTGGTTTGACAAGGTGCGTGCGACGTGTCTGAAGAGTGATTGAAAAGGGTTGCGCGACATATTTGAGGACCGGGAGGGAGGCACGAAATCATTCATTTGCAGGCATCAGGGAGACTCCCAAAACTTCCCACCCTACTGATAATTCTCTCTTCATATAGCCGTATGTCTATTATATATCCATAATACACTGTGATATAACCGCGCTCAAATTGTATCGCTTTCTCACTACAATCGATCTGCTCCAGAGTTCGTTTCAATCGAGCCGAGACCACCTCTTTCAAGCGATCTCGGAGCGATTAATTTGGTGCGGATCCTAGCGCGATTGCTGGTTTCTCATATGCCAAACGAACTGCGCTAACTGGGCAAACGAGACAGGTTCCAAAACAAAAGCGTAGGTGTGAAAGCATCCTTAAATTCAAATGCAGCATGTAGCACCTACAGAGTAGTAGGCGATTTCAGACGCAGCCTATGACTAAGTAAAACAACTAAGCAAATGAGTACAACATGGCATATACTGTTGTTGTATTGGTTTATTGCAGTAAGCATGCGATGCCAAACAGTGTTCATGCAGAAGCTGGTGTAGGAGAGTACACTTTACCAGTTGCAAGGTTTTGCAAATATACACACACATTAACAAAGCATGCATATATTCAGAAGGTGATAAAAAAAAAGCATTACGACCAGCTCATATCCTATCACCTGCAATGGAAATTATTCTTAATTCGTTAATCAGTGATAAAACTACTTGCAAAAGTACTGGAGGTTTCTTTTTACTCAGTGGGGATTACGTTTACAGAGAGAGTTTGAAAACAGAAGGAAAAACAAAAGAAAATGCTGGAGCTTTCTAACATTAGAAGTTGAGTTATTGTCTGAGAGGGGTGACAATATCAAGGGAGAAGGAAGTCGAGGAGGACATTCTGTTATCCATGGAAATTGTGGAGCATATCATCTAGACAAAGGGACTTGGGGAAAAGGAGGCTGAAAGAGGCGAGGGTTTGTTTAAATATTGCAGAACTGCTACCCTGAATGGAAGGTTGCTCTCAAACACCTCTGATATCTGCCACTGACATCATTATCACCACAGGCATCACACAAATGTCAACCACAAAAACCTGCATGTCAAAGATCTTCATACCACTGGCAAGGGGAGGATCATCTCTGGATAACGGGTATCTTATTTCAGGTAATGCACAGTTTTCTCTTCCTCCAGAATATGATCTCAAATTTAGTCTTCATTTATTTCTACATGTTAATCAGACTACGTACTTATTTTTATCCACAGCAAGTTTGTGACGATGCATGTGAAGACGTAACATGTATATGCATGTTTCGGTAAAGAAGAACTGTCTATCATATGTGGATGTAAGGTCATGAACAACAGCACCTCCTGCTGAGATAAACCACACTTCACTATATGCGCCCTCTGGAGGAGAGGTCCTGTAAGTATCCCCTAGGTGTTTTCCCCCCACAGCTGAAGCCATTTGTTTAACAGGACATTCCTTTATGGCAGTGTTTCAAAGCCCTGTTCCTGGAGACACACCAACACTACACATTGGGTGTGTCTTAATATTTGGACCTAGTCAGGGCACTGATCGGGGAGTCAGTAGTTTTAAGTGCTTTCTCAATTGCAAAATTCTTCAAGTGCACTGAAACATTCGCTTCCTAAAAAGTCCCACAATGCACTTTGAAAATCAGGGAGCATTTATGCTCACCAGGTGCCTTTAATGGAAGTTCGGAAGCGCAAAAAATGAATCATGTTAACCAAATCATCAAACATAATAACAAACAAGAAGTTTTTCCTAGATGTTATTTATCAAGATTTAACATTAACAAACACAGCTAGATGGGTTAAGAACAATCTAGCCAACATTTATAATTGTTTAACGGCTGAATAGTTGAGATTATATGAAACAATCAAAGTATTTAGCTATGATGTACTTTTTTAATACGTGAAGGCTCCTACACACAGGACGTTTTTAGTTTGTGTTTATCTGCAGCGTTTTACGAGACGTTTTTCAGTGTTCAAACTCAAGCGCTTTTCACTGGCGTCAAGCAGAAGACTATGCTAAATCACTCTTTTGACGTTAGATGGCGCTGCACAACTTTAAGCTTCTGACATCCGCTTATGACACTGAAGAAGAGGAGGAGAGGAAGTTCGCACTCTAGCGATGAAGAAATGATTATTGTTCACAGAGCAATAAGCAGCTCCACGTTCATATCTCTTCGGGGCATCTTCTTCAATGTGCGCTCGCATTGACAGTTTTGTGCTTGAGCGCCTCTAAGTGCTGTTTACATTAATTTCAGCAGCTTCGTGCACGTGAGCAAAAGTGCCGATCTGATTGGTGGAGAAGGTTTTGACGCTGCGCATCAAAACAAAAAAATGAGCATGAGGCGTTTTTTTTTTTTAAATGACGCTTTTGCGCCTGGCATTTTGCGCGTTGGTGTGCACAATCACATTGACGCCCTTTATTTAGTTACGAGGCGTTAAACGTCGACAGAAAACGCGAGCAAAAAACGTCTCGGTGTGCACGGGCCTTAAGGAAACCAAGCTCATCGGTGTTCTTACCAGAACCCTTACTAGTGTACAAAACCTACTGATCCACGACTTCGGTAGTTGACTGAGACACACCCATTTTCAAGCTCTTCCTAGTCAAACACATTTGAAACAACTCATCAAAACAATTGACAAGACTCTGAAACTTGGAGATTAATTGGTCAGATAAGAGAGACATACAAAATGTGTTCTGTTGCTGTGCCTTCAGGTACAGGATTGGGAAACACTGTATCTAACCAGGTAAGCCAACTTAATCTGCGCCTCCTACTTATCCTACATTTACCATTTCAAACACAAACATCATATCAGACTCTCATTTGAACAGGTAGCACCTTTCAGATTAACCCATGCCCCTGAATATAATCCCAGTCAAACAAAAACATTTTGGTAAACAATAGCCCCTTTCACACAGTGATACCGGTAAATATCCGGAAAATTTCCGAAACTTCTTTACCGGTAAATTCAAAAAACTGCTGTTCACACAGGCGAGGACGTTACGGAAATCTTCCGGAAAAGAGAATTCACACATCCATTCCAAAATACCGGTAAATTCTGACATCATTCACCACAAATGAGCTTTAAACGGCTGCGCTTGTATTTGTAAACATTTGACTAAATTACAAACTCTGTGGATGATCAATATTGTGAACAACTTTCGCAGGATCACTTTCGCATGTCGAGATGTTCATAATATGTGCGTGTGCTGGCGCTCACAGGCAGTTTCACAGGCACACGCAAAGCTTGAAGGTAAACAAACAACGGCTTATCATAAGCATCTCATCGATGATTATTTACACAGTTGGCATTAAGAAGAACATATAAACATGATCTGACTAACTTCTAGCAGCTAAATGTGTCTGGAAAAATATTTAAAGGCTTTTATCCTCACAAACCGCCCGGACGTAAATGCGTCTGACTGTTGTGATTGGCTAAAGCAGACGTCTCACGTCAGCACGTTCTAGACGTGGACGCGCTTATTACGGCAATCTTCCTTCTGCATTCACACAGCGCAGCATTCCGGCAAATTGCCAGTAATGTTACAACTTCTCTTTCCGGAAAATAGCCAGAACGAATTTACCGGTATTTTCAAAAAGGACCTGTCCACATATACAACCTTTGTCTGTATGTGTGAAAGGGGCTAATGACTCTATTGATTATTCTATCCTTGTTTTTTTTTTTTTTTTTTTTTTTTGTGAAACTCAATCTAGGAAATGAGAAAGTTTCTAAAAATAACAGTTTAAAAATTAAAGCACTCAAAAATAAGAGTTTCTTGTGTCACTGAGTCCAAATGAGAGTCTTGCAAATAATTTTTGGCTAGTAGTGTCTTGGGTTCAGTCGCAGAGCTTTTAGAGATGCGTTCAAGCAGTGGTTAACACTGAACAACTAGCACTGGGGATGCGACGAGGGCGGCGGTGAGCTGGGCGTTAACGGCGAGTAGACTCGAAGAAGCCTGGGGGAAGGGGTTAAATCAAATAAACAAACAAAAAGGCACATGGAAGGGAGGCCAGGTGAGATCGGCGGTACTGGAGGAACCCTCAAGGAAGGTCCGTATCTGTCAAGTCCTGGACACTCACTCACCTTTTATCAACCGGTCTTACTTACATTTGACATTAATTTAAAGGCAGTACACTTTAAAAAAAGAAAATAGGCTAATTTTACAACTCCCATAGAGTTAATCCTTTATTTTTTATTATTTTTGAAACCTTTAAGCAGATCTCTGTCTGGTGGGAGCACTTTTAGCTTAGATAAGCATAGGTCATTGAATCAGATTAGATCATTAGTTTCAGAGTTTAGATCAGAGTTTTTTTTTTATATATATAATTTTTCAATTTAAAGCTGTAACTTTTTTGTTGTTTTATCATGTACTAAGGAAAATGAAAATCCTCATCCGGGCATAATAGTCAATGAACTTTGCTGTACAGCAGAAGACATGTTATTATACTGCACCGGAAAATTGGCTTATTTAGTACGCAATGTAACTACAATAAATAAAACTATCTAAACCACAGGTGTCAAAATCAGTTCCTGGATTGCCGCAGCTCTGCACAGTTTAGCTTAAACCCTACTTAAACACACCTGATCAAATTAAATGAGTGATTCAGGCTTGTTTGAAACCTACAGGTAAGTGTGTTGAAGCAGTGTTGGAACTAAACTGTGCAGGGCTGCAAGGAGCTAGCTTCGACACCTGTGATCTACACTCTTTGGTCGCAGGACGCCAATAGTCCAATCCGATTTAATGATCTATGCTAAGCTAGAAGTAAACAAATTCAAAAACTACAAAACTAACTCTAGGTGAGTTGTAATGTTAGCATTCATTTAAAGTCTTAGATATATACATTAGATGTCGCCTGGCCTATTGTTGTCTATTGGATGGATTGCATTAATAGCGCCGCCATTTTGGTACAGGGTAGCGCTCCTTTGAAATGAATGCGGGACCAAGGTAAAGTGGAGGACTGTGGCCATCCAAAGCCAGAGATATACACATATATCTATGATTGAGAGTTTTCCTGGATGTTAGTATGTATTTCTAATTACGAAAATTATAATTTTACATCACTTTTCTACATTGATGGATCAGTGACCGCACGGGCATTCCTGACAAAAAGCTTGTGTTTGTGTGTACAGAAATGTACTATTCACCCTCCCTGTTAAATTTGATCTAATCATGTCCTCAAACACAGCTCCTCTCCTGCTTTCACTTCTCATACTGACGGAGGGAGCGATTCGTTTGTGAATGAATCCCCGAACAACTCTTTCACTAACGTTAGCCGACAATAATACAAGTTTCTGGCAGCGCAGCATCTCATTGTCGTATTTATTTTGCATTGTTTGCTGATTTTATTCAACAAAACTAGCATAAGCCGAGTGTTTAGTGCGAGTTGGTTATGGTGAATGCAGTAAGTGACTGTTATCATCATTAGCACAAAAGCTCAGAACATACAAAAACAGAAAAAAACTTAATCTTACCTATGAAGTGTTCTGCCTTTGTGCTTTGTTTTCTTTGTTTGCTCGTTACTACACTCGTACACAGCGCTAAATTCCAGCATCTTCACGTAATAACACTGTCTTGACTAGTGCGGTTGAATGACATTTGTCCTGGGAGCACTGTACCAATGTGGCGGCGCTATTGACGCATGCTCAGGGTCCCTATGCGATATCTAGTGTATATATCTATGATTTAAAGTGCTCTTTCATTCACTGACCAACCACAACAGTGCCATTCACTCATCTACATTGGGACACACGATCACCACGTTCTCTCCAAAGCTAAACCAACAGATCAGTTATCACAGCACCAAGCACCCACCCATTACCAAGAACACTAACCACAAAAGCAGACCGTCACCCCTGCCACCCCCCTTTTTGGCAGATAATGGCATAACACTGGTGTTTTAGAGAACCCCATTGGCTATTGTGACGAGAAGTGAGGAATCTACAAGAGGGGTAGGGTGGTGAGGAGAAATAGAGCAGATACACGGTCAGGCGCAAACGCTATCAGGGAGGACGACAGGTAGAAAGGGGGCGAGGCACAGTGCGTTTACCTGAATGGAGTGAGAGAGGGCTTCCTGTGCATTGCGCGACGCTAACTTTCTTCCCCCCAAACCAGCACTGCGCACGGTCTCCACAGTTCCATAGGGACCTAGTTCAGTTGGAACAGTCACATCAGACAAGTATGTTCGTTTTGGGGGTTGGAAAGAAAATAAAGGAAACATGCACAATGGAAGCAAAAGCCAGCGAAGCCTTTTGGGAGATAACTTGAATTTACATTCGTATCCTTATCATTTACAAATATCAGAATATGCCCCCGATGCTAACACATAAACCTTTGTCAATACGCTTGCATCATAGAAGCATGTGAAGAAATAGCCATTGTACCTGTTAAAGAAGTTGCATGGGGACTATGTTAAAAAAAAAAAAGTACCAAAAGCTGGGTTGAAGATTTTGCTGCTCCCGGGGAAGGGGTTTGGTATGGTGTGTGCAGCTGGGGGAGGGGGATAGAGTGGGGTTGCCCCCAGACTTACCCCATCCATAGAGACAGGGGTGAGATTGGGATCAGTCTCTAGTCCTTTAGCTTCTTTTCAGGGCTCCGATTCATACGAGTCTGGTCGTTTCACAAAGGAAAAACAATCATGAAACATTCAGAAGGCAAGAACAGCTAAAAGCTCCAAGCATAAGCTCTCGAGTTTCCTCTTTAACATAATCAGGCAGGCTCTTTAATTGAAGGCTTGTTCTAGTTGGTAAAGATCATGTACAGATCTTTAAGTCTTCTCGTTCGAGAACACTTGCGGCAACAAAAGTTACTGTGATAGAAACAACAGACATGAATGTCGATGCAAACACATTTTTCTAAAGATCACATTCACACACTGGCATCCTCAGCACGTATGTGCGAACAGGGGCATGATGACAAACGGATGAAATACTGTCACTAAATGAGAGGCAGATGCAAAGAGAGATGGAGAGAAATGCAGTGAGGGTCATCTATGAGGTTGCAGCAGCGAAATGAGCAGGAAGACTGAAAGAAACTGATAGGAATCTCCCAATTCATTTAATCCCAAATCACAGCACCACATAATATACAGCACTTCCGCGTAGCCTTAATTCCAGTTTCACATTGTAAGACTACAAAATAGAGCAAAACTTTAATACATTTCACTACTAAGGCATAAGAATCGTAGGCCACTCATGATTTTGGCTGTTTTTCTAGATATATATATAAAAAAAAAGAGAAGTTTGGCTATAAACAATCACTGTGGAAAAAGCCACAAGAAAGAACACGTCGTCCCTCTTGCAGGTGTAAACAAAAGTAAAAAATTAAAAGGAGTACGTCTCTATGGATACTTGAGTCCCTTGTCACGGTTTATAAAAACATGATAGCATTAATAAAAAGACATGTTTAAAAAAAAAAACAGATTCTACAATGCATCATGGCAGTTAAGTTGGCGAGCATGAAGACGCTCCCATTAGACAGATCCCAGCTGACTAGCTACACCTTCCTCTGCTTGGTTGTTTCCCAAATAATCGCCATATCTATGGAAGTAGCTACATTAAAGTAGGAGGGGAGAGAGTCACAGTGTCTTTCAGCTTTCGGGATGGGTGGACAGGGATGAAGGGTGGGGGTAAGAGGTCATCACTAAAAGTTTCTCCCGTCTGACGTGTGAGGGATGTGTATGCATGTGCGTGTGGATCGAGGTTGCTTCCCTGTGCACGTGTACACGTGTGCGTTCCTGTCAGGACAACCAATGGAAAGCGTACACGCTACACCACAGTCCCAGAGAAAAACAAGAAACACACACAAAAGACATGTAAAAAATACTGTCCAACCCTGGTCCTACACTTCACACACCTTTGGAGTAAACATACATTCAACTTATGCTTCTGAAGTCGTAACTAAAATAACGTGTAAACTGGTTTAGTTTATAGAACTCTATCGTCGAGCAGTATTTAAAAAAAAATATCAAGTCCAGTATTCATTATATAGACTACAAACACTTAGGAATATAAAAAGTTACAAAGCATCATCATGGCTAGGTGCCTAACCTACCCCCCCCCCCACCCCCCCCCCCCCCCACCTTCAAAACTAATCGGCGATGGATTGAAGGTTTCTTTAAAACAGACGATGTGTTACTATGTTGGTTAAGTGTGCAGGAATGAGAGCATGCAGTTTCCCTTTTCAGCCCTGACTGACTGGTGTGTGTGTGTGATCAGAACCAAGGTTAGAGACTCCAGTCTGTAGTTAAAACCGACACGGCCACCGTCTTAAACCCAAGCACACACACACACACGTCATAAACAAACACCTGTGGATTCTTTCTGACACACGCACACACACACACACTTGCAGCACAAAGAAAGGAGAGGCAGAGAGGACGTGGAGCACACTATCGGAAGGGTGTTTCAGGGGTGTGTAGGGCGAGTTCGGGGCGGCGGAGGAGGGGCTCCTTGTGCGACGGCGGAATCGGCGGTGGCTCATACACGCGGGGTGTTGCCATGGCGATGGCGGCAGCGGCAGGCACGGGGGCGGCGGGCAGCACTGGCCTGAGCGAGTCGAGCGTCGCCACCTGCTGAGCTGACACACCGGGCAGAGATTGCAGCGCGGACATGGCCGCGAGTGCGCTGTGAGCGGGGTACGCGTACTGGTACTGAGGATACTGCTGCAGCTGCTGGTACTGCTGGTAGTACTCCGCATAGTATCTGGGGGAAACGGGAGAGGAAAACACACATGCACATCCACGCAGACAAGAGACAGAAATCACATAGACATGCATGTACAGACGCATGTGTACACCATTGGACAGGGAAACAAACAAAACACGGAAACACATTTTCACACACAAACAAACACACAGACACACACCACGTCACCACTGTGAATTGGTACCACGACAGCCAGTATTTGTAATTTTAATGTGATCATTTATTGTTGCTGCATCCCAATTTGCCACCTAGCACTACATCATAAAAGTATATGCTTCTATTGTGAAAAACAATGTATAAAATTGAGCATGCAAGCTTTGGAACATACTACTTGCTTATTACCGAACGTGCTTTTACATTCCAAAAACGCAAGGCAGAGCACACTTCTTTTTTTTTGTTGAGAAAAAAAAAACACGTGTGGCACCATTTATGTCACTAGGCAATGACTGAATCAGCAGCGTATTGTGCGCGAGCACTGCTGTTGATATTGTTATAATTGTAATGTTTAATAATATTTTGATATTTAAGATTTATAAAGTAATACAGCTCTGTATAACTTGAAACAGGGATCACTAGTCTCTCCTCCATCTTTAAAAGTCTCCATAGTCATCTTGACAACGCAAACCAGGGCTCGAAATTAACTTTTTTACTTGGTAGCACCGGTGCTCCCAACTTCAAATATTTAGGAGCACCAAAAAAAATTTAGGAGCACCCACCAAAAATGAATGAGCACCGCTGCAAATAGTATTTATTGTATTTTAAAACAACATCAATAGGACTAACAAAAACCAGAAACAACTATCTAACTAATGCTGTGATGACTTGATATTTGTGTGCAATAATTCCAAATTGAATGTCTAATAATTATAGAATATTAATGATAATGAAAATGACAATAATAGTAACAATGAACCGCCTTGAACGTGCATGAATATCTGCTATAAAAAGTCTGTTACTTTATGAAAAATAAATGTATATTTTGCATCAAACAAAAATGAAGCATTGCAGTAAGAAATATTTATTTTGTACTGCTGTTTTATATGAATGTCAATTTAATAAATAATTTTTCTGCTACAAAACGAATAAAAGATTATAATAAATAATTCAATTCAATGCTAAAAGCTGCAAAGCAGTCATCAGTAAACAAATTAAAAAATAATATACACCTCAAAAAAGAATAGACGAAAAAGAAAGTAAGTAAAGTCTCACTTCTATCACTCTTTAAAAGTTTTGGTTTCAGTTTGTGTCAATTTAAAGGTTCAGTCTGAGCTGATCTTCATTTTTCTGTGTTAGTGGAAAGCAGGCGAGTCAGCCGACCCAATATATGAGCAGGTTGAGCAGGATTCTTGCTGTGACCACCGGCGCAAAACCGCTGTTTGTTATGATGAGCCGCAGTTTCAGTGTAAACTTGGTAAAGGCGAGCTTCTTTGGCGATGATATGTACAGTATTAGATTTGACTTTTAGCAGACATTTGCGCTGATTACGCAGTGAACGCAACGCATCGAGATTCGGGCGCTTTCTCCAAAAAGCACGTACTCGATTGATCTCAGCTGGCAGATATCCATCACGTGTCATGATCGCTCTCTTCTGCGACTCAACTTTAGGTTGGGTTTGCAAACCTGTGTGCTTTAAGTTTTCATTCTTCAGCCGTTTGTATTCCCCGTGGTCATAAAAGCTCCTTCCCTGTCATCTGACAGCGGAATACCTTGAGTGATTGACGGCTAATATGAACCAATATAGCGGCAGGGAAGAGCGATTCAGCACGTTTTTACAAAAAATCAAAACAGGTCGCACTACAACCATTATCTGCAGTCGCACTAATGCGCCAAAATATATTATTAGGTCGCATAGATTAATTTTCGGGCGCATATGCGACCAAAATGGTCGCAATTTCGAGCCCTGCAAACGCTGCAGACACCTCAACAGAAACCCTGCCTCTGCTTTTATTCAATTGGAGAATGAAAATGACATGAGACTGACGTAACGCTTTTTGCTGGGGGTGTCAAAATTAATTGTTTCTTCGGTGCACCGCGATGCAGACAATTTAATATTGGTACAGTAATAGATCCTATAGGTTATGTATCAATGTCATTTATGTCATGCGCGCTATGTTGCGGTAGAAAACTATAGTGAGGGAGGCAAGCATGAGTAATAAAAACACAAAAACTTTGCACAATTCCCTGCGTGTGTGTTTGCTAGACAATCTTTCACTGTTACAGCTGAAGCCCCTATGTCACTTCTGGAGAAAATGAAAGTAATCTCCATTTCTCTCTCTTGACGTGTGATGTTTCCTCTCCTCTCGGCTGTTGTAGCGATTCTTGTGGATCCAGACAAAAGCGTGTCGTCAAAGCGGGTTTTAACTACCGCGTCTATCATGGATCAGCCGTCACCGCTACCATTTATCAATGTTACTAACAGGTGAACAGCGCCAGCACACCAGAGCCAATCGCAGCCCTTTCTGTTGAGCGTGTGACCAATCATAGGTGTTTAACAACTTGCTTAACAACGATCAAAAAGCAAGTGGGATACATTTGTTTATTTGCTATAAATGCTCATGTTGTTCTGTGTATGTACTTGAGTTTTGTTTGATGCAGTGTTTTGTTTCAGCAGGTACAGTTCATATATCTGACCGCTTGTATTGAACGACAAGATTGTATTGTATACATTTAAAAGTATTTAAAAATGATATATTTTAATAAGAACTGTTGCGCGGTGAAGTAAAATATAAAATTGTGTATGGAAAGCATCGTCAATGCACTGATTCACCAAGATATTACATTGAAATGAATTGATAGCATGATAATCGTAACCGAAACAAACCAGGAGACCAGTGTAGGTTCACACCTCTACTTTTTGCTGGGCGTTTGGGTTCATTAGGGGCCGATCACAGTGAACATGTTTTTTTTGCCTTTTTTTAATGGTTTACAAACGGCCGAGACCGTTTTGCATGCTGCTTATGTGCCCTGCGAACCTCGTGCTTTAACCGCATGCCACACCTTGCATTTTAGCTGTTGCGCGCCATGTGCTCGCAGTTGAAAAAGGTAAACTCTGAGCGGAAAAAAACTATTTACGTCAGTCTCGTCTGGTTCATTCTCCAATCAAATGAAAGCAGAGGCGGGGTTTCCGTTAAGGTGCCTGCAGTATTTGTGTTGTCAAGACAACTACAGATACTTTTGAAGATGGAGGAGAGACTAATGGTTACTGTATTGAGTGTTCCCGATGCTATATGACTCACAAATTATGAATATCACAATATTATTACATTTTAAAATCATATTATTATCAACAGCAACACTCGAGCACAATACACAACTGATTTAGTCATTTCCTATTGACATAAAAGGCACACTCCGCTTATTATTTTATTGTCAACAAAAAAGGCAGTGTGGTGCGCCTCGTGTTTTTAAAACAAAAAAGCAAGTTCTGTGTGATCGGCCCCTAAGTAAACTATTCAAAACATCCGCCTCTCAACGCAAAAAGCACGTTTGGTGTGATCAGCCCCTAAAGCATTGTTATTTTGCTTAGTTATGTGCCTTGTCAATCATTCTATACACATTTTTTTCATATTTAATTTTCTACCATATTGGAGCAAAAGGTTAATCTTGTCATTCATGGGTCTTCCTTGCAGAGAAATCTCCTCAGGCATTTGCATAATTATGCATTCAGAAGTTAATGACCAAACACGTCTTTATAAAAGTTTACGTTGTAGCTGATATAACACAAAAACGTGAAATAAATTATAATAATTTAGCCTGACATGTTTACCATTGCAAAAATATTTTAAATGGTTCTTCAAATAAAATATATTGTGTTTAAAAAGTAGTTTTTTAAGCCAGACATTTAAAAAGGATTTATTTTAGAGGAGTGATATCGTGAATATCGTGAAACTGTTTTATTTCTATCTAAGGTTATCATACCATCAGAATCTTATCCCAGGCCATGGCTAGTTTGTAATTCTAATCGAATTGTTTTTTTTTATTCAATTGTGGCCAATATTAGCCATCAAGAGTGTGCACAGATCTAAACTTCAGACCAAACAGACCCTCCATGTAACTTTGGAATACTCATTTCAACATATGGCATATAGATACACCAAAAATGCAATCTCGATAATTATTTTCTATATTAAATGATAACAATATATATTTTGATATTAGTTGTTAATGCTTCCAGGTTTAAAAGTCCCGTCATCCCAGACAGCCCGCACTCACATTACATTCGGGCCTGGGCACGCTTACGTCATCGATGATGCACTGTTCAGTAAGAGCTTGCGCTCAGCACAATAGAGATTTCTCTAGTTATATCGTTTTAGTTGTTTGAGATGCAGTGACATGCAGTCAAATATTTCGCCAAACAGTCCTTAGGGACGTGGTGACAAGCAGTCAAATATTTCGCCGAACAGATCAGCCACTTTTGACAATCATCAACCATCATAAAGCCCTCGTGCTGCAGGAATTAGGAGGTTTGCTGAAGGTGCAACTGTCGTGCAGTGCGGGGTTTGCGTCTTTAATAAACTATGACCGTTTGCATTCACTTAACAGTAAGAATGATTGATAAATCCATTTGAAGCAGTCCCGTAACACTCACGTCTCGCTTTCAGTTTCGGGCTCAGGCGCGTTGTGCACTCAACACTACAAACGTACCACGCCAAAGCCCAAGTGAACCGCGCTCAAGCACACCTCTTCCAACCAGGCCAAGGCCGGCCATGTGAACCGTGCCTTAGCCCGATTCAGAGCACTCACACTTCTCAAAAGATCCTGGAAACAGGCCTGGGCACGGTTCAGATAGCATAGTGCGAGTACGCCCTAAATGGCATAACATATTTTCAGCCCATACATTTTTGGTGACCGAAAATCCGGTACATTTCTAATAAACACATTTTTAGATTCCCATTGTTGCACATTTCAGCTGTGTGATTGGCTCTTAGATCATTATAGAGTCAAAAGGTCCAAAGCTTATCATTGTTCTAGATATAAATTTTGACGCAATTCGATGAAATATCGTTTATCAGCCCAGTCCTATTTCAACATACTATATGATTTTGGGACTTTATA
The DNA here is from genome assembly GCF_049306965.1 of Danio rerio. NCBI lineage: Eukaryota > Metazoa > Chordata > Actinopteri > Cypriniformes > Danionidae > Danio > Danio rerio. The sequence goes on along the minus strand of NC_133182.1, from coordinate 6,838,137 downwards.
AGCAAATTGGGATGCAGCATGTGTGTTTTTTATTCCAGTTGACTCACCTGGCTACAGGGTCATCCTCCTGTGCGGCGGCTTCTTCACGGCCCGCTGGTGTAGGCAACAGGGCTCTGCGCTTGGCCCGCTGATATATAAACGGTTTCATGACGGGGTCTGGCAGTAGAGGCGCAGATCTTCTTAGAGGACTCCGGTCCCTCTCTCCAGACTTTGAGCTGGCCTGTTGCTGTTCTGCAAGCACTTGCTGTCCTTGTGCAAAGTAGTGCGCCCTTGCTGCCTCAAAGATAGCTGCTGGGTCAGCAGCCCCCAGAGCCCCATAAGCTGGGGTTGCACTGTAGAGAGCCGGTGCTACCGTATACGCTGGGTTAACGGCAGCGGCGCCAGCCGGTACCTCCATACTTGGTGCTGCAGTTAGGAAAACTGGATTTCCTACTGCTTGTGTGTAAACCTGTGGATAGACATATGGTAATATTTATTAAATCAATATATGGTGATATCGCGGTAAAAGCCTTAGCATATGCTTAATTGGCAGCAAGGAATATGCTGAAGCTTTCATCACAATATATGGTATTAGACCAGATTAATCTTTAGCAACTAATCGCAACAAGAAAATGTGATCCTACCAGAAAGCCTACCTGTGGACCATATGCAGCAGCAGCTGCTGCTGCCGCCGCGACCGCACCGCTGGTCATCTGCCCGTACAGCGCAGGGTTAACAGTGCCATAGGCTTGCGCCGCAGCTGCAGCCGCACTACTGTTCAGCGCTTGATTTGCAACCGACCCACCGTAGAGCTGATTGGCAACCGCTGTCCCGTACACTTGACTAGCTAGCGCTCCATAGACAGCTGGTGCCACGGCGGCTCCACCTTCTGCCCGTGCACCGGCAGCTGTGAGTCCAGTCAGAGCAGCGTAGGTGGGGTCAAAGGTGGAGGTGTTGTAGACTGAATTGTGGACGCTCTGTTGTACCTGCAGTGGAAGGCCGGCAGCAGCAGCAGCGGCAGCTGCTAACACAGCAGCTTGGCTTTGGTACTGCTCCAGGGTGGGTTTACCAGCTGGACATTCACCTGCATAGTGACCCTGTTTACCGCAGCTTACACATGGGATTTTCCCAGTGGGAGTCTGCTTGCTTGGCTGAACTTTTGAGAGCTCCACCGATAGCGGTCGTCCTTTGAAGGATGTCCCGTGCAGTGCTTCAATAGCCTGTAGTGCATCTTCCTTGTTCTCCATGTGTACAAAGGCATAACCTGTGGAAAAATAACATACTACTTTATTATTATTTTATAACTCAGGGTTCCTACATTTTCATGAACAGCTTATTCAAGGGGTTTAAGGACTTTTTAAAGCATTTTTAATTTTAAATCAAGTGCCTCTGTAATTCATACCTCAACATATGTAGCACCATGAAAGTCTTTACTGTACTTAATATTTCATCATTTATTTTCTTGTCGGCTTAGTCCCTTTATTAATCCGAGGTTGCCACAGCGGAATGAACCGCCAACTTATCCAGCAAGTTTTTATGCAACGGATGCCGTTCCAGCTGCAACCCATCTCTGGGAAACATTCACCCACACATAAACTCATTCACTACGGACAATTTAGCCTACCCAATTCACCTGTACCGCATGTCTTTGGACTGTGGGGGAAACCGGAGCACCCGGAGGAAACCCACGAGAACGCGGGGAGAACATGCAAACTCCACACAGAAACGCCAACTGAGCCGAGGTTCGAACCAGCGACCTTCTTGCTGTGAGGCGACAGCACTACCTACTGCGCCACTGCCTCGCCCACTTAATATTTCACTTACACTAAAAAGTTTAAAGTGATATTCAAAAATTGACTGTTTTACACAGTCATGTTCAATGCAGGTGACACGATACTGGAATTCAGTACTAATGTGTACTGAAAATTTGTAGATTTAGTAAAAACACTAATTTTTCACTAACAATTGAGCGCTGTTGACCGCTGATTTGCCAGTTAAAATAAAAAATAAAAAAAACACTATTTGTCTTTTATGCTATTCAGGAGCCACGTGCACCCACTGACAGGTTAAATCTGCTACTCTCCCGATCTTATTCAAGTTCAGGTTGCTTTGTTGGCATGACATTTTGTAGAGTATTGCCAAACATTTTAGATGTATAAAATATGTAACCTACTGATATCATCAAATTAATAAAATATACAGCAACTGAGAAATAAAGAAAAGAAAAAAAATTATAAAAGCAATCTCTAAAAATGTAAATAATTACAAGAATAAATCGTGTAGACCCATTTCTTATGGTGTACAAATATTCTGCAGCCAATTTAGATTTGATTTCGTCCTCTCCAAGTATTTAGTCAAGTTTTTCTGAGTCGTTTACACTAAATAATTATTTAGCGGCCGCAAGTAAACATGGCGACAACCATCTCACTTTATAGGACACGTTTATGTGAACTGGTAAAACTTCTGTTTGAGATTATATCTCATTAACATTATTTTTCTTAACCATTTCGCAAATATTTTAACTTGTTTTAAGAAAGCAATCACTTAATTTTGAGGTGTTTTTTTTTCAGAAAACAAGACAATTTCTTATATTATTTCATGTGTCTAGTATATACAGTTGAAGTCAGAATTATTAGCCCCCCTTTTGATTTTTTTTTTTCTCTTTTAAATATTTCCCAAATGATTTTTAACAAAGCAAGGAAATTTTCACAATATGTCTAATAATATTTTTTCTTCTAGAAAAAGTTTTATTTGTTTAATTTCGGCTACAATGAAGGCAGTTATTAATTTTTTAAAAAACATTTTTGGGACAAAATTATTATTATTTATTATTTTTTCAATAGCCTACAGAACAAACCATTGTTATAAAATAACTTGCCTAATTACCCTAACCTGCCTAGTTCACCTTATTAACCTAGTGAAGCCTTTAAATGTCACTTTAAGCTGTATAGAAGTGTCTTGAAAATATCTAGTCAAATATTATTTAATGTCATCATGGCAAAGATAAAACAATCTTCCCTCTGTTAAACAGAAATTGGGGGAAAAAATAAACAAGGCCCTAATAATTGAGGGGGGCTAATAATTCTGACTTCAACTGTAACTTGATTAAAATATTTAGATATTTGGATTAAAAACAGGACAAAAATACTTAGTTTTTTATTTAATTATTATTATTATTGTTGTTGTTATTATAACAGCTCAGGGATGAGCTTTTTTGAATAAATGCTTGGAAATTAATGTTTTTTTATCAAATTCATTGATTAATCAGCAAAAATAACTGACAGATTAATCGTTTATAAAAATAATCATTAGTTGCAGCCCTAATTCAGGTGCAGTAACTGAAAAATAAAAAATTACTAATATTTCAATAAAACTCATTGTTATTAAAGTTACAATTCATTATGCCTGAATGCTTTTGCATCATGATCATGATACAGTCGACAGGCTTTAAAAATGCATGCAAATGACAAAATAATGCAGACTCAACATTGCATATTATTGCGATGTGTATTGACATTGACATCACATTGCAATACCGATGCTAAAACAAAATATTGTGCTTTATTAAGATTGTAGAGAAATGTAGAGTAGTAGGAGAAACTACCTGATACTCTCGTACCTTTCACTTTATCGCACTCCAAAACTTTTCCAAAGGTCTGAAACAGCTCCTGGAGGTCTTCGGTTGTGCACATGCTGCTCAGATTACCCACAAACACCTTGGTTGAGTGGAGTGGACGTCCTCGGGACTCCTCCACCACCAGGTTACGGCCTTTAAACTCGCGGCCATTAAGCTCCCGGATGGCCCGCTCAGCAGCGCCCTCTCCCTGCAGGTGTACGAAAGCGAACTGCCGCAACACGCTGCAGCTCACCACCTGTCCATATGACTCAAAAATGGCAGAAAGTTCTTCTTGTGTGGTGTCCAAGGCCAGATTCCCTACGAAGAGCTTAACCGTGTGGCCCTTATCCATTGTGCTGAAACAAGTGGAAAAAACATTTAGATCACAATCAAGTTGAGCTTTATTGTCATTCCCGCTACAAAGAGTGGAACGAAAAGAGCGCTTTAAAGCTGCAATTCATCAGTGGATTGCTTGATTGTCGGCTTATAGACAAACCAGCTGATAGACGGGGCTTTAAAATGCTCCAGTGTCCCCGTATCTGTGGTTACACAGAGTAAACATCGGTGAGTTTGGTGAACTGATGACCTTCACAGTAGGGCTGGGCGATAAGGAAAAAAAAAATCTAGGTTTTTTCATAAATTTTGACTGATTCACGATTTTTTAAATTGTGTGACTAGTCAACTTAAAACATTACAACAACATGACTGAAGTAACACTCTCTTTATAAGTAACTTGAAAAACCATCTGGTTAAGGAACATTGTGTTTTTAATGGCCATGTCATACAAAAATCGGTCAAGGTGTAAATAAATGTAAAACAAATTCACGAGTTAAATATCGTTGCAGAAGATTTGAATAAAGTGTAAATATTGCAGTTGCAGGAATACAGAAGTAGTTTTTGCAAGTTTTGCTGAACTGTTACGAATTAAATTAAAAATCCTTAATCAAAAAGAGATGTAACCAAAAACGTAACAAAATAACAGGGATTAAAAATATAATCCCTGGTGCCCCCGCGCTCTCTCTCCCCAAAATATACCAAAAACACAACCACTAAGAATTAACAAGAAAATATGATTTATTTACAGAAATAAGGAGCAAAAATAACATCAGGAGGGGTTCAGCCAAAATAAATGACAATAAACCAAGCTAACTAAATTAGATTAAACTTCCCTAGAAAACAAATAAAATAAAATACAGAAAACTTACCTCCCTACTAACAAACACAGGAGAAAACGAAAATAACAAATAAGGCACCAAACCTCCCTACATGCTCCAAGCCCGACAGGGAGACAAACCGGGTTTCAATCGCCGGTTAAAAATTTAACACAACGGCATCTCAATATACAAGCAAACACTCATGGAATCACGTTCTCCACTGAGTACAAGCGGATTGGCCATCAGCTCGGCTTTGACTTTGTCTTCTGATTGAATGACCGGTTGTAAAGCTGCTGCCTTTTTCTTAAAAAGATACAGCGGAAGAAAAGGACTGAACATTAAAACTGTAAAGCCTAATTTCACCCAATGCATAAAGTTGTGGACATATAGCAGGAGCAAATACAAGTACCAGTTGTGTGTCTAATATAAAATATTTATTCTATCTTTCTTTTTCCCCCTTTTGAATACTGATCATTTCATGCACTTTGCAGCTCTGTCTGTATTATGCTGCCGGACTGCATATCTGGGTTTCAACTAGGTCCGGTAAATGACGTCATGGGGACGGGTGCTTTCACTTTTCACTGCTACCTACAGCTGGTCACCTCTGCTCGAGTTCAAACCAAACTAGGATCAGCGCGGTTTTTCACATGACAGGTTTTTACGTCCTTCATACATGTTGAGAGACCGAGTTTATCGACTTGATAAGCGAATATGTCTCGACAATCCACACAGACGTGACTTAGTAAAGCGTGAAGTCATGTAGGATTTTACTTGTTGCATTAGTCTGAATGTAAATCCCCTCGTCAGGCAGCGCTGCAGTAGTGTGAGAGAGTGGACCAAAGAGCGTTTGATGCAAGGGTATTAAGAAAGGAAAAATACACAACTTAAGACAATCGTGTACAATGCTTGTATTTGTTGTAGTTGCACCAGCTCTGCAATGCATACCCACAACTTCATGCATTGCAGTCTCTGTGTTTAGTCCATCACTACCATGATTGAAACCCAGATAGGCAGTCAGTCAGAGTAATACAGAGAGTGAACCACAGCGCATTAGGGCAATTATATTGTAGCGAATATTTTTATTACAAAAAAAAAGAAAAAAAATCACGATACCTCGATTTAATATAAAATTAAATTCTCTTAAAACGTAAATTCGAATTAATCGTAATTTAAAAAAAAAATATATATATAATAATAATAATCGCCCAGCCCTACTTAACGGCCAATCACAGTCATTTTTGTTGAGCACTTGAACACAATGGGAAATCAGCACTGTTTAAGAATGTGCTCAAATATTACCGGAAAATGGATGTTTTTAAAGTCACAGTATCGTAACAAGCCTACGCTACACTATGCTGCTGTTTATTTAAAACCTCTTAAACATTTCCATGTTTTATATATATATATATATATATATATATATATATATATATATATATATATATATATATATATATATATATAAATTACTAGAAAATCACAAAATAAAAAATTATAGATAAAATCTTAAACTTTTAACAATCCAAACACACTGCAAACAATTTTACATCAGTAAAACACTGAAGATACCCTACATTAGGGTTGAAACAGCAAATGTTTTTGCCATTTAAAGTGCAAAGAACGAATAATTCTAAGGCCTTAAAAACCTTCACATTTAGATTGTGTTACATTTTTCAGATTGTTCAGGGTAATGAGCTTACGAACTGTCAAAAACTATGCTCGTTACCATTTTTGATTGTGCATCAAAATCGCAGCTTTATGATTTTGAAAAATCGTGATTTTGGTTTAGAAACGCTTCATCGTTCAGCTCTATTTTAAGCCTATACTAACAAATTGGAGCAGTAATCTAACTATACATATACTATAAATACAGAACTAAACACATAACCTAACAGACTATACAAGTACTTTTACATATAAAGTCTTAGGTTGTGTGTATAGTTAAGTATTTACAGTACATGGATAGTTAGTAGTTACTTATGTCCAGGGTAGGCATGGGACGTTTCAAGGTTTACTACAGTTTGGATTTGTCAAGGTTCTGAAACTGTTAAAATTTTCTGTTATAACTACAGTATTTGCAAGTTGTTGTTTTTTTATGTGTTTTTTTCTGACCGTTTTATTTAGTTTTGTAGGGAAACCGTATCTCCAGTATTAAAGGCCATCCACATTAAAAGCTATGAGTCCACAATTCATTAGTGAAAAACAAATGACTTACACACACCAACATCCAAGCATGCTCTGGACCTAAAAAGTACAGTGGCTTACTTCATATCTAAAAAGAAAGATCTCCAAAGATTCCTTTTTTAAGTTGTAAAGAAATCTGTGTTTTGAAACTAATGAAGACAGCAAAAGTCAATGATTTGTTTTTAATTATTTGGCCTGACATGTTTACTGCACCAAAATATTTAAAATGTTTCTTAAAATATGGAAAAAGTTGTGGTTTTTACCCAGACACTTAAAAAGAAAATATTTTAGAGGAGTAATCACATTACCGTGAAATTACCGTTAGAAACCTATACTGGCCCATGCCTAGTCCAGGTGCAGACAGAATCTGTGCACATTCTTTGCTATTACTGTGCAGAATTTTGTATCAAAAATAAAAAGTAAAGTTTTTATTGAAGGCTTGGAATGCAAATCTAATTAAATTAAAAACTTTTTTGATCAAGTAAAACTGAAAAACTATGCTTAAGATTTTATAAATGTAAATTAGACATTAGGGCTGCACAATATATCATTTTACTATCAATATCACAATGTGCGCATCCGCAATAGTCACATTGCAAAGATATGCAAATATCTACATTTCTTAGCAAAAACAAGATTATTTCACTGACCCCGCTGGTAGAAAATTTAGCTTGTTTTAATTAAAATCTCTTAATTGTGACTTATTTCTTCTGACGGTGGAAACAAAACAATTTTTTTCTTGCTCTAAATATTTTGTAATATTTGATCTAGAAACAAGACAAAAAGTAAGAAAAGCATTTTTTTCTATTGTGGTTATTTAATTTCTGAACCTGGATACTGTTAAACTCCCCGAAAAACTATCTTGTGAAATGATATTCATGTCGCAATATTTATTGCCGAAAAATAAAATATCGCAATATCAGATTTCTCCAATATCGTGGTATATTTCACACACCGTTTATCGCCTGTACAGGTATGAAAGTTCAGATGTGGCCAAGATGTTACAACACTATGATGGTCTATAGGTGTAGCACTTAATAGTTACATACAAGTTACTATACAAATTTATAAAAAATGAATACCAAGCAATCCCTTGTGTAAAAAAAAAAAAGTTACCATGGTACAGAGATATCAAAAGATAAATACGAGTACTCTGAAAAATAAGATATGGTAGTGGTGAATGATTAACAATCAAGAGTGTTGTAAAATACTGAGGTGCGTGGTACATGGTGACACCATGATTTCTTTTGCTAGTATTGTTTTATATGAATCAGGGAAAGGGAATCAGGCTCTGGGAGAGGGAATAATGGCTATATTGTTGTTCCTGAGTGAAACACAACATAATGTGATCAATCTATGGTCACTATTCAATTATTATATCATCATGTTTTTCATAAATATAGACAAAAAGTAGGTACTTTTTGATAAGTAATCACTTAAAAACGTTGATGGGTAATTCTTTAACTACAGGCAGTCAGGCACTTTTATGTCCTTTAATCATATCCAAAAAATATATATAATTCTGTTCAAATTTCTCGTTTTTTTGTCAAACTAACAATAAAACCTATTTTTTTTTAATTACTAGCTTTCTATTATATTTTTTTCATATTAAATATATATCCTTTTAGGTGTCAAAATCACTGTTTTCACCATGTCGCACACCCAGTTTTAAACTTCAAAAATGAAAATAACATGTTAAAATATTATTTATCTGGCGTCTATTAATGTATTTTAACTAAGCATTAGTAAAATAAGTTAAAATTTTTATAGTTGTTAATGTGACACTATTATCAATATTATTTTTTATACAAAATATAGCTGTGGCACAGTATCTGTGTCATTTCCACAACACTGTAATGTCACTTTAAAAAGTTTGTGTGAAAGATTATTATTATTATAGGCGATTTCTATGAAAATGAACAGTGCCATCTGAGAACATGTTCAAGATGGAGAATTTACATTTTAACAACACTTGAAGAAAAATCAAGATAAATATTGCTTGATAAGGAAATGCATTTATTCTATGTCATTTCCAAACATGTTGTACCTTCAAAGATGTTTATAAAAACCAAACAAAATTAAGGTAAATAAGAGTGTTTTGTATACATGATAGGCTAGTATCAATTCAAAGCTAATCGGTGAAATGTGTTTCCACACATTTAAAAAATATATATTTTAAAAGTTCTCCTCACACATTATAAGTGTATTCACAGTGTATATGTTCATGCGCTATTTAATATACAAATTCAGTTTATTTACTTTCTAATAAGCTCTTAACCACATTAATATTAAGTTTTAGAGTGTGACTAATGTATATGCAAATGTATCATTATTGTATATGAGCAATTCCAGCACTATGGATGTGACATTTGCAGTAAAATATCAAACGTAAAATCACAGAGAAAGTTTATGTTAACATCATTATATTGAAACATTTGTTTATACTTTCCAGAACAACTAATCACAGAACTATGGGAGCAGAAAAATATCAATCTGTAAACTTCTTTTATGTTTTAAATGAGGAAAATAAACATGCGTTATGGATGTGACCAAAAAAGTCTGCGGGTTTAAAGTGTACAATATACTTTGTGTTTCTTTTGGGTTGTGCAGTTTAATTCACAAACTTTCTACAATGATCATCAAAAGGGTAACAGTCGGCTGTCTATAGAACAAAAAGGATTGATTTTATTTAACATTTTTGCTTTTATAAGGAAAAAGCTTCGTTATGGATGTGACATCTCTCCGTTATGGATGTGACAGAATTGCCACTTGTGTGACTTTTGTAAATTAAATAAAATAGTTTGAAAACACAGACAGAAACATTTTTGAGTATTTTTTTAAAGCACTGTAAAATACAAGCCTACACAAAAAATGCAAAAACGACTTCGCTGTTTTGGCGAATACATTAATTTTTTCATGGCAAGGTTGACATTTGCACGGAATATTGTGGAAAGATTGGTTAACCTAGATACAAAAATGATCTTAGACAATGTTTGACTGCCATAATTGCGTAAAAGCTTTATATTGACATGTGGTGGAAAGGATATTTGTTCATTTCACGATGGAAAATAATGTTAAATATGAACAATTTCTCTTCTTATCCAAGTTTGTCCTCTTACAGGCCTTAAAAGTAGACAAATTGTTTAAACTTATGAGGCGATGTTACGTTAATTTTGAACACGTTTATTTTAGTCAACTTGAAAAGGCTAAAAGCGCCCGTAGTTTAAGGATTGTCCTTATAATAATTAAATCAGACATGCTTGACTTTTCACACTGTTTATCGCTTGCTTGTTAGTAGGAAGGTTTGTGATCTCAGACAAAGCCAAAGTGATACAATCTTAAGATCTCAAGTCTATGAGTGTTACAGTTAACTTTAAAAACATACTTAATACCGTTTAATGTTTATTAGAAACAGTTATACAGACCTATAATAGTTATATAATCGTTTTCCCCAACGTGAAAACAACATAACGTGTTCATTCTATGATTTTCTTACAATTCACAAACAAAAGGAAGTCATCATCATCATCATGCTGTCAATAAACAAACAAACAAAATACACGTCATGCTAATTCAATTTTAACATTAGCACATAACATAACAACACACATTAATGAACGAATATGGCACAAAAACAGGCAAAGATCGCGATGAAACATTTATTTAAGGTGTAAATAAGAATGTGTTACTTGCAGCCATAAAAAGCAATCTGGTGACGCAGAGTAAACACGCTCACTTCCTCAATGTAGCAGCTCGTGTGTTATTAGCACACACATCACGCTAAATCACGAATGCTTTCTGCTAATCCTTAGAAAATCCCATTTAAGTGAGAATTTGGGTGTGAAGATGTGCTGAAACGCTGACTAGCCGTTCACTATGTAGCCTTTCAATGTTAGCATCAACAACAGCGTTTATTAAATGTAACGTTTCTGGCACCAGATGTTTACAAAACACTTCCCATGCTAAACAATCGACACTATCAGTGTTTGTTGGCGTTTTATAACCATGTATTCATTAAATATTGGCTATCATTCCTTCCACCCCCCTTAAAAATCCTTGAATGACTCATTTTGTGAGCATTTTTTGGGTGTCCCCCGCGCCCCCTCAAACCCTCCGCGGTTTTCTCTATTAAATCACACCGCGAGATCCGCATTATCATCCCGTTCTTCGCCGGATATTGCTAGCTATCGATGCCATAAGACGAATTAACGAATCGATTTAAGGATTAATGTATATAAACAGGAAAAAAATCTTCCATCTTACCTAGGCGGTGCGGGGTTTCAAAATGGTCGGTCCACTTCCGTTCTTCAGAATCGCTCATTCTTTTGCATGCTGATGCGCGCGCCCATACTGAAGGGTCTAGTCTGCTGTGTTTTCAAGTTAAACTACAACAAATTGTTCACTTATAGTAATGTACTTGGTCAAAAATTATAAAGAAATGTAAAAGTATACTTGCAAGGAGTCTTAAAGTACAATGGAAATAAAAATAAATCACAACGTTTATCTTACTATGTCACGGTGAATAATTAATTAGTGCAAATTAATCCACACACACACACAAATGTGTTTGTTTTGGTCATCTTCAAATAAAGGGCTGAGCATCTGCTTCCGTGTTTGGAGGAAATATTAATTATGAAATATGAACAAACTTAGTACTAACATACACATCTCACACCCATACTGAAGAGTCTAGTCTTACTCCTACTGTGTTTTTAAGGTAAAATATTAAGGATTGTTAACTACATAAAGTACTTGGTTAAAGATATAAAAACATTAAAGAGTATATATATGCAAGGAATCTTACAGTACAAATTTAAATCAAAGTACACAATTTTGTTATAGCTCACAAATATTGTTATTCTTAAAGTGAATAACTCATTCAAGCAAATTAATCCACAAAAATAGTTTGTTTTGGTGAGATTCAATCAAAATTTGACCATCTGCTTTTGCAGTGGTGGTCTCTTTTTTTAAAATGATGAAATATGTACAAACGTAGTGTAAACATTTACACCTTACACCCATACTGAAGAGTTTAGTCTTACTTCTACTGTGTTTTTAAGGTTATAAAAAGAAGTTCACTTATAGTACAGCACTTGGTCAAACATAATAAATACATTTTAAAAACTATACTTACAAGGAGTCTTAAAGTACAATAAAAATCAAAATTTACAATGAATTTTTTTCTATGCCACATTGTTATTTTTAAGGTGAACAATTAATCAGTGCAAAATTATCCACACATTTTATTTATTTATTTATTTAATTTGCTTTGGTCATCTTCAATCAAAGTTTGACCATCTGCTTCTGCGTTTGGAGGAAATATTAATCATGAAATATGTACAAACTAGTACAGACATATACATCTCACACCCATACTGGAGAGTCTACTGTGTTTTAAAATTAAATGATTAAAATTGATCACTCATAGTACAGTACTTGCTTAAAATAATAAATACATTAAAGAGTATGCTTACAAGGCGTCTTAAAGTACAATGAAAATCTAAATTCCCAATGTTTATCTTGCTATGTCACATTGTTTTTCTTATGGTGAATAATTAATTAGTGCAAATTAATCCACACACACAAAGATGTGTTTGTTTTGGTCATCTTCAATCAAAGTCTGAGCATCTGCTTCTGGAGAAAAGATTAATTCTGAAATATGTACAAAGTACAAAACATATGGCAACATCTAACACCCCGAGTCTAGTCTAATACGTCTGCTGTGTTTTTAAGGTAAATTATTAAAAAATTGTTCACTTATAGTACAGCACTTGGTAAAAAATTATGAATAAATTACTTACAAGGCATCTTAAAAGTACAACGAAAATCAAAATCCACAATTGTTTTAGCTAGCTTACATTGTTATTCTTAATTTGAAAAATTCATCAGTGCAAATTAATACACCAAAAATAATTTAATTCAATCGAATCTGACCATCTGCTTTTGTTTTTGTTTTTATTAATGAAATATGTAAAAATTTAGTACAAACATACATCTCACAGCAATACTGAAGAGTCTAGTCTTACCTCTACTGTGTTTTCAAGGTAAATCTTTACAAATGGTTAACTTATTCAGGATTTCTGCAGGGTCTTCAAAAGTCTTAAATCTCAAAATCCAAATTTTAGGCCTTAAAAAGTCTTACATTTACTGAAATATTGTGTTGTAGGTCTTAAATCTTTTTTTAAACAGGGGTCCGTTCTTCGTACCTCGCTTAAATGATCTAATATTATTTGACAGATCCTGGATCTGTTAATCTTGATAACTGATCTCTCGCTTATTTGGATCTTCAAACAAGTTCGCGAATCAGATTAGAATGTCTGGATGAACTGATCTGAGATCGCTGCGTGTGTTGTGAAGGACAGATCTATCGATCCTCGAAATCATGATCAGCAATGCAACGATTGGCTGACAGCACAGCAGCGTAATGACATCATCTGATTAATATTCAATTATCCATTTGAGCAAAATTACATCAAATTAGCAGTAAACGGTTTGTTAAATATGACACGCGATAACCTTCCACATTTGTTGTGAGCTGCAGGCTTTACACTTTCATGTGTCAATTCATCATGTATTTCAATGCAAATTAATGTATTTAGTTTTACATTTAGAAAATATTTTCTTTATTATAGTAGCTGTTTTTTTAATCGGTGTAAAGAATAACTGGTTGTTTACAAAAGCGTTTTGATATTGGTAAAGGCGTCTGCAACTTTTGTGAAGCATCAAATCACCGACATATTAACTATCAAAACATGTTCATGACTGCATAAATGTATTATTGCTTTTAAAAAAAGTCACATATTGTGCATTTCTATTATACACAATTTCTACTAAAGCAATCTAAAAAGTTCATATCAATAAGTTTTCTCTTTGCACCACCAGGTGGCAGTCTTTATACTTTCATTTCAAGGGTGCAGATTGCATACGTTTTATTAATATGTATAACTTTATTTATTTTATGACTATAACTTTATATATATATATAGTTAAAAAATATGTACCATTTTCCCAAATGTATATAACTACTACTGTAAGAAAATATCAGAATTCAGAACATACTTTCTGTATTATTTTTGCTTGAACTGAGCCGATCTAATCCTGTTTATATGAATTGAACCTGCTCCCGATCAGGTTTGACCTAGCAGAACTGTTGCTATGACGACAACTCTCAGATCAGCTTTGAAGAACGAAACGATCCTGGATCGTGTCAAATCGTCAACATCCAAATCCAGCTAATTGAGTAATCCACGTACGAAGAACGGACCCCAGGTCTTAATTTTCCTTTGTTTATGTATTGCAAATCTGGCCAAAACGCATACAATCACCAACAATCCATCTCAAAGCTTTAAACTTTTTATTTAAAAAGGTCATTTTTAACTTTATTTATAATAATGGTTTCATTATTTTCCTTACAATAACATTTGTTTAAAAGTTTATGTATTTACTGGTGAGGACACCGACCTCAGATTGCTGTGCTTAGATTTAGTTTATTATAGTTTTGAAAACCTTTAAAAGATTTGTTCGTTTTTTGATTATTATTATTTTAAAGAAAGTTTTTGTTGGAAAAAAGTGTATAGATAAAAGTAGGGCTTGCTTGTTTTTATATAGTATTTAAAATATTTAGCTAAGAAATAAAATCTAAAATATTTATATTTTTATTATTATTATATTATTAAATGTATTAAATTATATGTATTTTTTTGATTGGGCAAATAAAACTTTTTTCCATCTGTGCCATTTGAAAAATTCCTTAGCCTTAACCCTTTATGGGTCTAATATTTCATTCATAATGGTCTTAAAAATGTCTTAATTTAACATGCTGAAACCTTGTTATTGTACAGTACTTGTTAAGAATAATAAATAAATTAAAGAGCATACTTAAAAGTAGCCTTAAAGTACAATGAAAATCAAAATACACTGTTTATTTTGCTATCTCACAAATATTGTTATTCTTGAAGTGAAATTAGTGCAAATTAATCCACACACACACACAAATGTGTTTGTTTTGGTCATCTTCAATCAAAGTCTGAGCATCTGCTTCAGTGTCTGAAGGAAATATTAATTATGAAATATGTACAAACTTAGTACTAACATTCACATCTCACACCCATACTGCAGAGTCTAGTCTTACTCCTACTGTGTTTTTAAGGTGAATTAATAAAAATTGATCACGTATAGTACAGTACATGCTACGAATAGTAAATAAATTAAAGAGTATACTATTATACATTTAGATAATATTATTACATTATACATACATTACATTATACATATACATTGAGTATTCACAATGTACATTTTGCTAGCTCACATGGCTATTCTAAAGGTAAATAATTAATCCATGCAAATTAATCCACAAAAAAAAAGTTTGTTTTGGTCATCTTCAATCAAAGTCTGACCATCTGCTTCTGCGTTTGAAGGAAATATAAGTTATGAAATATGTACAAACTTAATACTAACATATACATCTCACGCCCATACTAAAGAGTCTACTAGTACTTGCTAGGAATAATAAATACATTTAAAAAGAATGGTTACAAGTAATCTTAAAGTACACTGTAAAAAAGTTGACAACTTAAATTATAAAGCAACCAGCTTCAGGACATTTTTGAGTTTGCTCAACTTATATCAAGTGAAGTGCTGTACTTGGGTTGAAAACTGAGTCAACTCAACAAAGCTCTGCAGCAAGTTGCCTTACAGTTACGAGTTGAGTCAAATTTGTTTTACAGTGTACAATGAAAACCTAAATTCACAATGTTTATTTTGCTAGCTCATGTTGTATGAAAGAGTGTGCATAGGCATTTCCCACTGTTAACATGTTGTTAAATCTTAGTTTCTTGCATTTAATAGGTTTTCTATGCATGTTTACTTAAAAAAAGGTGATTTAACACAGACAAACATTATGAAATGACTAATGTTTATTAGAACAGTTTTAGTTACCCGTACAACATTCATGAAAAAATAAATCATTAAAAAAACTAAATTACTTTCATGTTTAAAGCAAGACACTTTATATCAGCGCTTCCCAGCGTTTGTGGGAAATTCAGATTGATTGGAGTTCATCATAGACTTCAATTAAGACTTCATCATAGACTTCCCTTTAGATTAAAGTTTGTTTACATAACACCACTGTTGTTTGTTTAAATGAAAACCAACCCAAGCTCATTTTGGAAACGTAGCCCCACGGATGTTTCAGGAGACCGTGATTTACGTGGCCGGAGGTACGTACGGCCGCGTTTAGTTTTTTTCGAGCAAACGCTGCGGGGCGGTGTGGCGCCGCTCCGCTCCTCCTCTTCGCGTTCGCCGGCCGACAGCTCGCCTCCGAGTGGAGGGCTTTCCCGATGCAACCAGTTCGTCTGCTTAGCTCACAGCGTTAGGTCGGCGGAGCGGAGGCCCGGAGGAGGAGGAGGAGCCGGCAGCGGGGACAACGACCGGGATCGAGTCCGGGGAACAGCGGGTACAGAAATCAGGTAAGATGAAAAAGAGAATCCGAAAAATAAGGGCGAGAACGCGGCGGGATCCAAAAACGCGGTTGAAGACGAGGGCTTTTGTTTTGTTTTTTTTTGTTTTTCTGGACGGCTTTTGCAAACCGTCACTCGGGTTTAGGAAAGGAGGAGGAGGAAGAGGAGGGCAGCCGGGTCGGCCGATCCGGCGGCTTTTCGCGCGAGAACAGCGCGGGCGCGAACGGCACGAGCTCCTGAGAGGCGCCCGAGACGCGAAAAAGCGTGCACAGCGGCCTCTCGCGGATCCGCGAAAACAAAAACCGCTCGAATACGTACCTCCCGGGACATATCTCGCGGTCCGCAGAAACGTCCGCGGGGCTACGTTTCCACAATGAGCCCGGGTTGATGAAAACAGTTCAATGTGTTATTTACTTAAGGCAATTCATATTTATATGGAGTGGAGGAACGATGACGTCAATTTGTGTGCGAAAACCCAGAAGCGAGTTAGCATTTTAGCAGTTCCGGTTTCCTCGTACAAAAGTTAATGGGTTTTGTCAATAGAATTTCAATTAAATCGCTTAAATAAGGTTCATGGTTAACACAAACTTAAGATACTGTCACGTTTTATTCAACAAGATGAAACCCATCAGTTACAGCACACACTTGATTTAATAAATCGGTTATGCTTCTTTAAAAAGACGGTTGTTATCAGGTTGCTAAATGGGACTACAGGTGGTGTCGGAGAGATTATGGAGGAATTACCAACCTACGTCACACACGATGTTCCACGGGTTTAACCGTGCATAGCGGTTGCAAATCGAGACTGGTTGCAATAGCAAACATGTTGTGTTGTGTGGTAGGATGCCAAAGTCCAAAAATAGAAAACCTAAATGTTACCGTGCACCGCACTGCTTTAATGCCAACTGCAGACATTTTTGGCTACCAGCCATCTTAAGAGCTGAATGAAGGAAGGACCTAAATAAAAACGCTGAACTGTGCAGTTTAAATTTCATAACAGGTAAGTTCACGCTATGCTGAATCATACTCGTTACTCGTTTTTGATCACAGCAATGATTTTGCAGAAAAAAATGGGAGCTCTAGCATTTACAGCGAAGGAATGACATCCGATGTGGTACAGAGTTTGTTGTTGTATTAAAAAGATAAGGTCTATCGATTACATATTATATATATTATTTACATGATGCTTTCAGCGTATTATAACAGCTCATCACCCAGTGATCAGCACAGTTATTCTACAAAATTAACGTTAAAGTGAGCGGCGTTCAACAGGTCCATTTGCGATAGAATCCTCCCAATGGATATTGGATAAGACGAAATGACCAAGCATCAAGCTTAAAATATACAACTCTCTGAAGATATCTATCTATCTATCTATCTATCTATCTATCTATCTATCTATCTATCTATCTATCTATCTATCTATCTATCTATCTATCTATCTATCTATCTATCTATCTATCTATCTATCTATCTATCTATCTATCTTTATATATATATATATATATATATATATATATATATATATACACACACACATCTCATTGAAGCTCCAATTGATTTTACATCAGAGAAGTTAAAGGTCTACAAGTCTTTGGATGCCAACAATGCTGTTCTGTGTCGTCATATGCAAGAAATAATGCTCCAAGATTACCAGATTCAACACTATGTAGAGCTAAAAACCGAGATTCTGCCTATCCAAAGAAACGAAGACGGAGCTATACAAGGCCTGGGTAATTAATCACCAGCAAGCAAAACTACTGCATTCTGACAGCGAACTGCACCTGTACGGCAGGGTATGTGGACTTACATTTTTACATTTCATAAGCATTCAGTGTCCGCAGTTTAATTCACCATATTTAACTGTTTTTGCTGAAATCCTTGCTGCAATCAACAACGAGTAATGTGTATGATTCAGCATAGCGTGAACTGACCTGATATGACATGAGAACTGCAGAGTCCAGCATTTTTAATTAGGTCCTCACTCCATTAAGCTCTTATGATGACTGTTATGCTGTGTTCACACCAGACGCGGAATGCGCGAATAAATCGTCCAAACAGCGTTGATTCATTTGGAGTCATGTCTGAGTGCAAAGGATCCTTTCAGAGGTGCACCCAGCTCTGTGAGCTCATAAACACCTTCAGAAACTTAATCTGGATAATGGAAGCTTTCAGCGGTGCATCCGACTGAGCCGAGCCCAGTTTGATCAACTGTTGTCCAGTGTCAGCGTTACAACAGGCGTTACGTCATGTCACTACAAGAGAAAGCTCCTGATTGGATAACGCAGTGCGAAAGTTCAGATTTTCGAACTTGATCGATTTGCGCGAAATGCACGTTAAGCCAGTCAATCAGGCAAAACGCTCAACTTGCGCTGCTTAATTTGCACGAATCATGCCAATCGCACAGTCTCATTTGCGCGTATTGCGCTGCAGGATGTCTATTCACGTCTTTCCATTGACTTAACATGCTTCTTCCGCGTCTGGTGTGAAATCAGCATAAGCCAAAGACGTCTGCGGTTGGCATTAAAAGCAGTGTGGTGTACAGTATATTTTGAATTTAGCTTCCTACCGCACAACATGACATGCTTGATATTGCAACCGGTCTCTTTTTGCATCCGATATACGCGGTTAAAACCAAATGACGCAAGTTGGCAATTCCCCTATAGACTTGTCCCTCACGCCTCATTTGAGTGATACACTCATTTAAATATGTCTGATGAAAATACTATGTAGGCACATTCATACACACAGTTTTAAAACTTTTACAACAACCGTAAAGCAAAGCAAATGTATTTCCCTCGTAAAAAGGCACGTAGGTCTATACAGATGTGCTTTTAATATATATTTTATAAAATATAGTGTGTTTATAATATATAGTTATTATAATATAATAAAGAGAGAGATTAACTCTTTGTCATGGACCATATTTTTAAAACTAAGTTAGTAAAGTTGTCTGTAGCAGGGTGGTGCTGACGTCACAGGCGAGCACTCTGAAGGCACTGTAGTCCGTTTATAGCCTAATGTTAGCTTCTCAGGTTTTGCCTTTGCATTTAGGATCCAAAAGTGCTCAAAGTTGTATTTTCGTGTGAGGATCATAGACTGTAAAATATATAGACGTAGTATCCGTGACGTCACCCATAGGTTTCTAAAGAGCGCAAAAGAAGCCACAAGTAGGCGCGGCCAACCGTCGCCATTTTGTTCGCGTGTCATCACACCCACGGCGGGATACCAAACAAGGGCAAAGAGGCGGAGAGTGAGCGGAACTACAGACAGATGCTGCATTTTGCTTGGACCTGGTTCAGACACACTTTACTTTGGGAGAACGCTTAATACTTTATCACCTGCGACTCGTTTGTATTCTGAGCACTTGTGCTTGGTTGTATACTATATCAATAAAGAGTTTAGTCTTGTAAAAACACTGCTGTAATACACAGAGCCACTAAACATTGTTCTTAATCCGTTTTTCAACAGGAGGAAAAAGCGAATTACTTTCAAACACTTCAGATATAGTCTGTGTTAGTTAATGTAAGACTATTGATGAAATCCAGCATAACACTGTATGACAACGCTTCAGACGACGAAGTCAATTTGTCAGATTATGAAGTGCATTACAGCTCTAAATATAAATATAAACGATAAATGATCTTAAATAAAACAAATACATGTATAGAGATGGTATACAAGTAAATAACTTTACTCTCATGGGAAATGGAGGCCAAGTGAATGGTTTGTGAGCACAATTAAGTGCACTCCGCATGACATGCCATCTAATAATTGTAGGAAACAAGTCCAAAAGGCAGTTGACTGTGTAAAGCCACATAAAACAACACAGAAATACGATAAATATGCCGAGTTCAGTGGCTAATCTGCAGGATTCAGCTGAGGTGACATGACGGCGACCAACGAGACCTAGCTGTCACTCAAGTGGCCACGCCCTTAATTATGCAAACTTAATATAAAGGAAACGGATGAGCTATAAAAAAAATTCACCCCCCTCACAGTTGTCATGAAGGGTAATATTAGCTGTATTAACAAAAAATTTTTTTGTACCAGGCTGTAAACACCTTTTTTCTGCTGTAAAGTTGGCCTTTCTAACAGTGGGCTCAATTGAAATTTGCTCTATTTTGTCCGGCTGGACAAAATTGAAATTTGCTCTATTTTTGGAGCCAGGAGCGGCCAGGACTAGCGGAATTTCGGATGAATTGCAGTTTCAGTTACTTCCGTATTGGCTTTCTGAGGGAGAGTGGGAGGTTGCCACTTGGTGAGGATTATCCGGCTGGACAAAACGTGTAAGTGTAATGAACAGTGTTTGAACACAGAGCTTATTATTTGCAATCTTCGTAAAGCCTATGGGAAAACCCAATAGGGATTTTATCAAGGGAACCAGTTTTATGCTAGCAGCCGATTAACCAACAAAGTGACGTCATAGTTCCTCCAGAAGTGCTGTTTTCATATTTAATTTCTGTTATCATGAGACTAACGAGAAACATAAAATATTATTATGAGTTATTCAATTCTGTAATAATAATGCAATAATGCATTAATACACACATTTGCATACACACACTCACACACACACACACACAAACTAACACAAAACTTTATATTTTAAAAATGCATTAATAATAAATGCTGAAGTATGATTAATGAACAATGAGAAGTATCGTTCATTCATAGTTTATGTCCAACCCTCATTGTAAAGCGAGTGAGATTTCAAATCAAAAATGTTATCAAATGACAAGCATGTATGAGCCTACATATAAAGTATTACCCGTTTACTTTTTCCTACATTGAAACTGTGCTTCAGCAGCAGGACGAACAATCAAACAGACTAAAACACAATCACTGTGATGTTTGATAGAGATCTAGATATATGATAATCAGCATGTGGTGTCGTGTGTGTGTCGGGGGCGTGCACACCTCAGACACTGGCTCAGGCTCTCATTGGTCAGGAATAATCTCCTTCTGGTCGCGTGTGTGTGTGCAATGGTCACAGATGAGAGGTGTGTGTTTCGACTCTGCGTCCTCTGCCGGCGATGGGACGGTCTCTCTCCTCCCACAGCGTCACTCCGTCGCAGGCACAGATCTGCTTGGGGTTCTGAAAGAGCCCGGCGGAGCGAGCGATGATCCCACATGCTAGTCTGTGAAACGCACACACACACGCGCATTAATGATGCCACACACCAGTCTGAGGCCCCGTTTACACTAATGTGTTTTAGTTTAAAAAAAACGCATAAGTTTTGCTACGGTTACGCCATCCGTCCACACTACGCCAGAGTCTTCGAGCGCCGAAAACGGAGCGTTTTGGAAACGCTGAAGAGGCCGTTTTCATTCTGAAACGCTGCTGCTCCGTCTCAGTGTGGATGGGGGAAAACGGAGACATTTGAAAACGGAGGTGGGGCTGCTGAAATTCGCTACCTGAATGGGGCTTTTGTGTCATTGCGTATCCTTCCCTTATTCGTCAAGTCTCTATCACATGACTATAACACATGGCTTCAACGCTACCGGAAGACAGTTCTGTAAACAACAACACGGGCACAGAAATGGGAGCGTTCTTTGCACTATTGTCTGTTTTAGGCGCCATTGCGCAGTTATTCATTTGTTACGTTTAGTAACAACTCGACCTCGTCTGTCCACAAAAATACCTCTCTTGCTTTGTTTGCCATTGCGTTCATTGTTCAACCGTTGTTTAACTAACAATAACCAAATGCCGAGCGAGACACATGCTTCCTGTTTATACTAGAACTTACATGCCCAGAGTGTGCGTATGGTCACGTGATATACGGTTTTGGTGGCGTAGTGTGGACGGAGATATGTTCAGAAACGCTGGGTGAAACGCTAGTGTGGACACAGATCGTTTTTGATCTAAAACGCCGTTTTAAAACTAAAATGCACAAGTGTAAACGGGGCCTGAGAAACACACACACTCACAGACACGCACACATAAACATACAGAAACACTTTGATTGACATTCTCCCTTTGTACATGAAATCAGACGGAGAAAGCTCCACCCACTAGTGACTATCTCTCCCTCATTAGCATATCATTAGCCGTCTGCCATTAGAGTTTTAAATCTTTCACTATGCTGACACACGGGTGTTTGAAGCTCCGCCCTCTAGTGAAAAGAGCTCAATATCATATAAATTTAAAGCGACAGGATCAAAGCCTAAAAGGGTTAGTTTTAAAAAGTTATACAACATTATTTGTGTGGTATTTTGAGCTGAAACTTCACACACACACACACACACAGACACACACACTCGTGGACAGGGATGTCAAACTCAATTCCTGGAGTGCCGCAGCTCTGCACAGTTTATTTCCAACCTTAATTAAACACACCAGATCAAACTAATTGAGTCCTTCAGGCTTGTTTGAAACCTACAGGTAAGCGTGTTGGAGCAGGGTTGGAACTGTGCAGAGCTGCAGCCCTCCAGGAACTGAGTTTGACATCCCTGCTCTAGGAGGAATGCTTTTTTTTCATTCTCCAAATTAGACTACACAACATAAAGATATAAAATAACATAAATATTAACATCATTTTTGGTTTTATTTTAAGGTTCAGTTCTCGCTATTAGTAAACCATTAACTCTGGCTTTTAACCAACCCTAATAAGCGGCTTGTTCTTAGTTATTAAGATTTAGGTATGGGCAGGGCCAGACGAAATCTGCGGAAGTTTTTTTTTGCTATTTCTGCGGAGAATTTTGGTAAAAATCTGCGGATTTCTGCAGAATTATTTTGGGAGTATCATAATTAAAACCTTAATATATGAAATAAAAAGTAATAAATTACTGAATAAAACCTGAATAGATTTAGATTTACACATTTACTCAAGTAAATAAACAGAATTAATAATGGGCTAGAAATCTGCGGAATTCTGCAGATTAGATTAGGAATATAGAATAAGATACTGAAGAATATGTGCTTTATAACATCTAACAAACAGCTAATATTTTATTAGGAGCCACTAAAGTTAATAGTGAGATTTAGTTCTAATCTAAACTTCTCTTTAAAGGGTCACGAAACCCTGACCTTTCTCCGGAGTTTCCAGTGGTTTTGGACAGCGGGTGATTCCCTCGACCCAGATCATCCTCTCCTGAATCCACCACCAGAGAGCGTCCGATCACATCCCATACCTGACAAACAGGACAAATTAATGATAAACCACCATAAAAACACATCAGATTAGAGGAAAGAGCTGTACATTTCTGACTCTTCTAAATCATTAAATTACCAATATATGTTTGCAGATACTGGGCCCTATCATACACCCGGTGCAATAAGGCGCAAGACGTGTTTGGCGCGATTTGTTGCTATTTTCAGACCAGTGCAACCCTAATTTTCACATTTTGCACCACGTTGTTCAAATAGCAAATCCATTTCTGCTACTTTGTGAACTCATGGGTGTGCTGGTCTATTAAGGAGGTGTTAAGGCGCATTGTTGGCAAGTGGCTATTTTGAGGAACTGAAATAGACTGCGCCATTGACCAACTAAAAGCTGCTCTAAAGTCCAGTGCAGAGCTTGTTAGTTATGCAGCTATGCAGGTCCAAACACTTACTCATTGCTTAATACACACAGGATGTACAGCAATACACACATATCTTTACATATAAGTTAAATAAAGGATTAAAATGTTACAAAAATTATTATTTTCTACATAAATATAAAAACCACTGGCCTCCATGCCTCACCTCGGGGGGCTTTTTAAGTTTATTCATTACAAATTGTTTTCGTATAATATTATTATTATCAGCTGTATTATTTATTATATGCATATTTATATTTGTTTTAATAAAAACAGGTTTTGATTTGTCCTCCTGTCGGATTTTGAAGACGTCTGCATCACCATATGGGGCATAAGAACAGGATGTGTGTTTGGTTTTTTAACACACTTTGTTATTTTTGCTGATTTATTCAATTGCTGGAAATTAGAACTGAATTTTGAAATAGTTTTTAAACAAATCTTTGCACTTAAACAAAATTAAATATATAGGCTGACGGATGTCTTCAGTGGAGTCGGTTTCCATCATTTTCTTACTCCACGAAAGTAAAGGAGTAAAATAAAGAGTAACTCATGGGTGTGCTGGTCTATTAAGGAGGTGTTAAGGCGCATTGTTGGCAAGTGGCTATTTTGAGGAACTGAAATAGACTGCGCCATTGACCAACTAAAATCTGCTCTAAAGTCCAGTGCAGAGCTTGTTAGTTATGCAGCTATGCAGGTCCAAACACTTACTCATTGCCTAATACACACAGGATGTACAGCAATACACACATATCTTTACATATAAAATAAATAAAGGATTAAAATGTTACAAAAATTATTATTTTCTACATAAATATAAAAACCACTGGCCTCCTATGCCTCACCTCGGGGGGCTTTTTAAGTTTATTCAAGACAAATTGTTTTCGTATAATATTATTATTATCAGCTGTATTATTTATTATATGCATATTTATATTTGTTTTAATAAAAACAGGTTTTGATTTGTCCTGCTGTCGGATTTTGAAGACGTCTGCATCCCCATATGGGGCATAAGAACAGGATGTGTGTTTGGTTTTTTAACACACTTTGTTATTTTTGCTGATTTATTCAATTGCTGGAAATTAGAACTGAATTTTGAAATAGTTTTCAAACAAATCTTTGCGCTTAAACAAAATTAAATATATAGGCTGACGGATGTCTTCAGTGGAGTCGGTTTCCATCATTTTCTTACTCCACGAAAGTAAAGGAGTAAAATAAAGAGTAAAAGTAAAGAGGCTGAATGGAGGACGCTCGTTCTTTATCCCTGCACTGCAGATGCTGTTTTATCACTAGTAAAGCGTTCAGACCGCCATGTAAATAGCTGACTCTAATGCTGCGTTTACACCAGACGCGGAAAAAGTGTCAATCACGAGTGATTTACATGTTAAGTCAATGCAAAGATGCGAATAGACATCTTGCAGCGCGATCCGCGAAAATGAGGTGGCGCGAGTTGAGCATTTTGCACGATTGCCACGCAAATCACTCAAGTTCGAAAATCTGGACTTTACTCTCTTGTAGGGGCACGCTTATGATGTAGCGCCTGTTGTTGTTGTCCTGGGGGGAAATCCTCCAGCCGACACTGGATAACAGTTGATCAAACTGGGCTCGGCTAAGTCAGAAGCACCGCTGAAAGCTTCCATTATCCAGATTAAGTTTCTGAAGGTGTTTATGAACTTACAGAGTTGAATGCACATCTGAAAGGATCTACTGGACTCAGACATGACTCTAAATAAATTGATAAAGCCTTCATAAAGCACATAAACACAGCTATTCTCTCAATAAAATCTAGTTAGCCATTTAGCAACGAAGCTACAGTCACCTGGCAGACAGAAGCCTATGACGCGAATTCGTGTCTATTGCTCAGTGAATCTGACGTGCAAATGAACGTTATGGATGAGTTATGGGTGCTCAAAACACACCCATAACTCATTAAGAGAATAAGCACAACCCTGTTAGACCTTGTGCCGCGGTGCAGAGCGTGTTCTTCCATTCTTAAAATAGCAAAAGTAGATTCAGACACGGCCTTCATGCTTCTACGCCATGCGCTTTAGACCAGTGTTTCTCAACTGGTGGGTCGGAACATTTTCAGTGGGTCGCGGAGTATGTAATGAGGTGCTTTCACAAGAGAGCATGAAACCTAAATTATTTAGAAACCAAACATCCCAGTTGCAAGGAAAAACCTGTGGACTATTTTCCAAGATGACTCCAAAAGCTGAGGGCATCACAAAAGTGCTGAACATCTTCATGTTCAAAACAAGTACAAGTACATCTTACTGTGCTCACCGTGTAGCAAAGACCAAGAAAGCCCACACAAAAGCAGAACAGCAAATAACTGCTGATTATTATAAAATGGTTATGATTATTTTAATAATTTTACTTCAGTTTGCTGGTTTCTGTGCAGTTTAACCAGAGCAGTCTTAATGTTTTATTAACAGTTCAGTTTAGTTAATGGTAACTTAACTTTTCCTTACCCCAACCACTGTTTACAGTATTTGACATTTTTACTCTGTAATATTTCTATAATTTGATACATTTTCTTAAATGACAGCAGTACAATATTGTATTTGTAAGTCTTGGTGTTTTTTTTATAATTTATCTGTCACTAGTTGTGTATGTTAACAATTAAATACAAATTAATTATAATTTCTAAAATTATATAATAATTCCTAAAAATTTGGGTCGCGGCTTAATGACCATGTGAAAATGTGGGTCCCATGGCCAAACCAGTTGAGAACCCCTGCTTTAGACTTTGCACCTAGATTGTTAAAATAGAGCCCATGATGTATTTTATATGTACATTACTGTGCAAAAGTTTTAGGCCAACATTAAATCTGTTGTTTTACTGATGTTATAATTATTATGTGTGACCCTTAACACAAAACCAGTCATAAGAGTACATGTTTTGTCTTTTTGTTTTACTGAGATTTATGAAGGTTTAATAAATGATCGTTCAGCTGATGCATGATTTGTTAGGATAGCAGTTAGGTTAGGTTTGAGTTTTATTATTTTGGGTTTAATTGTTTAAGACATGTGAAAGACAATGTTGGAGAGAGACTGTTAGTCCTGGTTTGAGCTGCATTTCTACTAGCACTGTTAGCGTTTAGGGTTGATGGAATTGTGAATTTTGAAAAGTACAGACAGAATTGAATCCATTAAGCCATTCATTCCAGAAAGGACTTCAGTGGTAATGGTTTACATTTTCAGCATGATAATGATCTGCTTATTGCAGTGAAATCCTATTTGGAAAAATGAAATCAGCTGATGAAACAGTCAGTCATGAAATGGCCTCCACAGAGTCCAGACCTGAATATTATAGAGGCTGTATAAGATCACCTGCACAAACAAAGATAAGACACTCTAAACCTAAAGAAGAACTTTGGAAAGTGTTAAAAGGAAGACTGATATTACACAGCAGCACATTATGTCAGAAAATGTCAGGACAATTAGAAAAAAATACAAGGGAAACCACATTAAACACACATTAAAAAAAACACATTAAACACGACTCAAACCAGCAACCTTCTTGCTGTGAGGCGACAGTGCTATCCACTGAGCCACCGTGTCGCCTTTGCACAGTACTGTATATATAACATATATTAGGATAAACTGCACTGGAGGTGTTGCAAACATTGTTTCCAAGTGAACGAACTTGACTTCAACTAAGAGTCTTTGGGTGTAGCCATGTAAGAGTTGTGAGTCAAAGGTGTAATTACCATAATAACGGAGGCTTTGGATTATTGCGCAGAACTGTCGGCCGCAGGGTTTAGAAACACACGCTGAAGAACTGGATTTACCTTGATCTGAGAGTCCTCCAGTCTGAATGAAGCTCTGCCGTCTGGACCAGCGCTGATGTTTCCCAGATCCCCAACATGCTGGAGAGCCCAGAGAAACACATCTACTACTGTTCATCAGTCAATCAATCCACATTAACAGAAATACCAATCAATCAATCAATCAATCGAATGTAATGGCAATACCAATCAATAAATTGATCAATAGGAATGCAAATGCAGTTAATAAACCATACAAATGTAATGCAAATACCAATCAATCAATCAACCAAACAATCAATAGTAATGCCATTACCAAGCAGTTAATTAATGGTAATGCAAATATAAATTAATCAACAGCAATGCAAATACAATCAATCAATAGTAATGCAAAATTATAATTATTATTAGCATCATTAATGCAAATGTACATCAATAAAAAATAGTCAATATCAATCAATCAAATCAATCAGCAGTAATGAAATTACAATCAATGCAACAAATCAATAAACAGTAATAATTACTATTAATGCAAATCATTCAAATAAATAGTTTTTTTTGCAAATATCAATCAATGGAAAGTGGATAAAAACAGTAATATATAAAGCATATAGCAGAGCAATGTAAAGGAGAAAAGGCTAGAAAGTAGCTAAAAAAACAAAAAATAGTACATAAATAAAATAGTATGAATATAAGCTTGACTAGTAAATAATATTTTTTATATACACTCTCTGGCCACTTTATTAGGTACACCTGTCCAACTGCTCGTTAACATGGCAGCAACTCAATGCATTTAGGCATGTAGACATGGTCAAGACGACCATGCTGCAGTTCAAATCAAGCTTCAGAATGGAGAAGAAAGGGGATTACAGTGACTTTGATCATGGCATGGTTGTTGTTCTGTGGGCCTTGTTGATTCCAAAGGTCAGAGGAGAATGGCCAGACTGGCTCCAGCTGACAGAAAGGCAACAATACCTCAAATAAGCACTTGTTACAATTGAGGTCTGCAAAAGAGCATCTCTGAACACGTCCGACGTTGAGAAGGATGGGCTTCAGCAGCAGAAGACCACAACAGGTGCCAGTCCTGTCAGCTAAGAACAGGAAACTGAGGCTACAATTCACACAGACTCACCAAAACTGGACAATAGATTGGAGAAACGTTGCCTGCTCTGATGAGTCTCCATTTCTGCTGCCACATTCGGACGGTAGAGTCAGATTTTTGGCACACTTTGGGTCCATTAGTACTAATTGAGCATCGTGTCAACGCCACAGCCTACCTGAATATTGTTGCTGACCATGTTCATCCTTTAATGACCACAGTGTACTCATCTTCTGATGGCTACTTCAAGCAGGATAACGCACCATGTCATAAAGCGTGAATCATCTCAGACTGGTTTCTTGAACATGACAATGAGTTCACTGTACTCAAATGGCCTCCACAGTCACCAGATCTCAATCCAATAGACCACAATTGGCATGTGGTGGAATGGGAGATTCGCATCATGTATGTGCAGCCGACAAATCTGCAGCAACTGTGTGATGCTATCATGTCAATCTGAGGAATATTTCCAGTAGCTTGTTAAATCTATGCCACGAAGGATTAAGGCAGTTCTGAAGGCATCCAACCAATGACTGTAAAAAATATGGACGACGCGACAGCCCCTTTTCCCACTGAACGCCTTGAGGGCAAAACGCCTGCTTGACCTGCACAAACTGTCGCAAAAGACTGCTGAAATTGGAGCCTTGACATGCGCAGAAGGACTGTCTGATGGAGCCAGAGGAGGAGCCGCGAAAATGAGCGGAGTCGAGCTTCCAACCAAACGCTTTATGTAAAATCAACCACGCCCCCCGAACTTCTCAGCATGCGTTTGCTGTCATATCAACACAAATGGATGTAATAACGTTAACAAATATGAGGGTTTTATATATTCAATCGCGCCAGCTCCGGACTGCAGCGCATAACCTACTCGCGGCGTCGCGGGCTGATTCCGGCTCGCATGCGGCAGCGCCGGCTCGCTCGGCCGCCGCATCTGGCTCGATTGACTCGGGCTGGAATCGGGCAGTGAGTCCAGGCATCCGGAGTAGGTCCAGCAGAGGTAGTCAGTCTGAGCTCTGAGGGGTAAGTCTCCGGCAGGCAAGAATCTAGCTGGAACTGGCCCGAGTGTGTTTTGCTATCTGGGTGGTTAGGCGTGTATCAGCAAACTAATAAAGCCCGAAAAAAGCCCTGACCTTAGCGAATAAACAGTGTTCCACCAGGATCATGTATGTCAGAAACTGTAGTTTACTGCTGAACTCATGTTGTCATGGTAAAATAACACAGAAATCGAATAATAACACTTCAGTCTCCTGCCGAAGCTCAGACGCGCTGCTTTGAGAAACTGTCAATCACAACTGTCAATCACGATGACACGCCCAGCGTTAAATTACTGCTAAAAACAAACTGTTTACAAAAATGAAGATCTGCACCTATTTCAGCACAATAATCAGTGCCTTAATCCACCAGAACCATCTTTCGGGACATTTTATTGCAAGTGTAATTATTTTTTTTATTTGGGCTCAAGTCTCCTTCAGTAACACGGAGGAGGCGGGCTTTATGACTTGTACTGCAGCCAGCCCCCAGGGGGCGATCTAATGGCCGAGACCTTCACTCAAACGCAGGCTTGCGGCACACTTGCATCCAACCAGGTACTAGTAAGGTGTACCTAATAAAGTGGCCGGTGAGTGTATATTACTATAATAAATGAGCTGCTTTAAATAAGAGTTTATTTGCAAAATCAGGTACTTCAGTTTTTATTCATTTACAGATGAAAAGTATAATTACTAATAAATATGATTTATAGAAGTAAGGGTTTTTAGTTGTTTTTTGTTGTATTACATTAAGCATTAAAGAGCACACTTACAAAAAAAAACATATATATTTCTGAGAAATGCTGAAAATGGAGTTATACATTAGCAAATAAACTCAATTAATAGGTATGTGTTTGGAATAAACTGTTAAAGTCGTATATTATATTGATTTTATACAGTACTGATCTCGTGTCTTCAAAATGTTAAATAAGAGCATTACTAAAAACAAAGGAAAGCTAAATAAGTATACCCTGTCAGAGTCCTGTGGAGCTCCATGCTGCTTCCTGAATGGATTGAAATGATCTCCACAACTGATAAACAGAACACAAACCTGATTACTTAGCAAAAGACGTGCAAGACAAACAAGTTTAGCTTTAGCAGGTGTAATAAAGAGAAGTCTAGTCTGCATTTTTGGCGAGCACACAAGAACTGCAGATCAAATTGGATGTGATGATCTCTAATGGCTAGTATTACCCACATGCATTGCACTTCGATTAGAACTACAAACATCGATTAGAACTACAAACATGGTGGATACATGTGACCGGCCCTGAAGTGAAGACTTTGATAAAAATGTTGGAATGACTTGACTAATATCTAATCTTCTGGAATCTTCACATATTTCATGTTATATTTCTTTCACTTTCCTTCAACCACAATAATATTGAGCTGCATGTTCGTGTTCATGATCTGCTGTATTGTTGATGGTACCTCCTGCAGTCCTGTGTGAGATCCCCCAGTTCATGCACATGCAGACCGTGAGCCCCAGGGCTCAGTCCGTCGATCGTCCCGTCAATCAAACAGCGGTCTTGTGACAGCTGCAGGAATCTGACCACGCCCTGGACAAGCCCCGCCCCACTCAGCATTGCCACGGCAGCCCCCAGGTCTGATATATAAAAACACAAACACACAAAGAGCCGGTTTAGCCAGTTAACCAGATAAGTTTCAGTTTAGCTATGGTACACACAGGGACTGATTGTTTTGGTCAACTCAAAAATAATCCTAGTATATCCTGAGTTTAATCAGCATCCATCATGGCTCTAACATTTAATTTGAATTTTAATTTAATAAAATTTTAATTCATTTTATTTTACAACAAAGGGTCAGTGTGCAATAATTAACATTGCCCAAAAATGTAATGTAAATCTACCCAAATTAGATTTCACAGCCCTAATGCTGTCTTCACACCAGATGCAGAACGCGCGGATAAATCGCTCTATTTGCGCGTAAATTGCCGCGTGAACATTTGAGTTTACTCGCTTCATTCACGCGTCAAATTCACTTCAGAACAGACGAGGATTCGCTTGATGAGCGGGGCTTTTGTCTGCCCGGTGACTCTAGCTTCATTGCTAAATGGCTAACATGGATTTTATGAAGAAAATAACAGTGTTCATGAGCTTTATGAAGGATGATAAACAGCGTCGATACGTTTAGGGCCGTGTCTGAGTCCACTAGATACTGTCAGAGGTGCATCCAGCTCTGTGAGCTCATAAACTCCTCCAGAAACTGAACCTGGATGACGGAGGCTTTCAGCGGTGCCTCTGACTGAGCCAAGCCCAGTTTGATGAACTGTTGTCGGCGTCGGCTAGAGGATTTCCCCCAGGACACCAACAACAGATGCTACAGGAAAAAAGAGCTGCTCCTGATTGGTTAACGCGGCACGAATGTCCGCTTAATTTCAGGTTTTTGAACTCGAGTGATTCGCGCAAAACGAGCGTTAAGCCTGGTTTATACTTCTGCATCAAGTGATCAGCTTGACCTAGCTGTGCCTTTGTACTTCTGCGCGCTGTTTCGGTTGTTCTGTAATAACACTTCCGAAACAATATTTGGCAGTGAGGTGTAAATGTTCCTCTGTGTCCAGTTTCTTCGCTGGTGTTTTGCTTTTCCTGAACACTTCCTGAATGTACAAGTGGCTCAAACTCGCTTATTTTGAGGCAGGAACCGGTGGACGTGCGACAACTTTAACTATGAGGTAAACGCAAAACAAAACTTTCCATCCGGAGCCCCTTCACGGGACTCCACACTTGTAAACAATTGCTCCATTGGGCTCGCGCAGCTATCAGTCCCGCCCAGACTTGTCAGCGCTACTAAGCTAACCAATCACAGAGCTTGTGCTAAGCATCATTGCGACGTGTAGTTACATTTTTTGAGAGGTGCATGTCAGCGACGCCGACGGCCTGGGCATAGGGCTATGCGTCGACGTGTAGGCTGCGCCGTAGCATACGCGTGCGCTTGATGCAGATGTATAAATCAGCCTTTAAGCGCGTCAATTCACGCCGCGCTGCGCCATTCAAGCATATCGCACCGCAGGATGTTTATTCGCGCGTTTGCATTGACTAAACATGTAAATCACTAGCGCATGACGCGTGTTCTGCATCTGGTGTGAACAGCATGAAAACCAACAAACATACAAATAAAAAGAAACTATGTTCACAATGTTGATTATTAAGAAGCCATTTCTTAAAACTATACTTAAGCCTCGTGTACCGGTCAAATTGGCTACGCTTTCGTTATGTTGGCGGCTGTTTTTGCCCCATTGACTTCCATTATAAGCACGTTTCTTGATTGCAAAACCATGACCGCATTTAAAGGGCCATGACACCCCCCACTTTCGGTTAATGTCTATTTCAGAATTTTTTCAAAAGATGCATGATTAATGGGCGTGGAGCTCCGCGAGCATCGGGCAGGAGTGGGCGTGGCCAGCAGGGGAGAAGGGGAGCGAATAACTGTTGATGTCAGCTAGCTTACAAAATGAGACAAACCGTGAGGAGACGCATGAGTTTATAGTTTACAAAGTTAAAATGCAAAGAAATGAACAGTGATTTAATGCCCTGCTACATTTGTTATTCGTAATTTCATATACACATAACCACAGTTTATATCATTATAAAGATAAGTGTGTTCATAAACACTATAAATGAGGATTCTCCCTCAATCCCCGTATCCAGCAGACTCAGTGCAGCAGGTCTCCTGACCTGTCTATTTTAAGCATTAGTCCTGCTGGTAATATAGAGGATTTAGGCAAACACAGCAGCACGGCGATGTGTCTGAATGTGAATGAACTCCTGATACAAGACAACATCCGCCATTCTCCAATTTTCGTGCTGCTCTCCTGACAAAAATGCTTGCAGCACACACACAGCTTTGCTGTATAATCGGCCCTGACAGGATTGCGGGGAAAAACATGCAACAAACCCCGTGGATCATGAAAACAAACACATACGAGCCTTCATGAACGGCTACTGCGTGCCTGTGGGTCCGTGTCTCACAGCTTGAGCTTGGCACTGGTCTGGCAGGTCTGCGTCTGCCTTGCCTTAGGAAAGCGCGTGCTGTCATGTTCTCATGAATAATTAAGCAGCCGGCTCTTCTCATAGGATAAGGAAACTCCGTTTTGAATAATAATGAGAAACCGACGCGTCATCATTGCACTTGCAGTTCTGCGCTACGTCGCCGATTTTGATCCCTCCCCAAAAATCATTTTAAACCCGGAAGCTGAAATTAGCTGACAAAAGCTCAAAATTATCCAGTTTTCCCCACAATTAAAGCTGACAGCTGCTAACATTGTCTTAACTGATGCTCAACACACACAAATCTGTTAATATATAAAAAAAAAAGTTTTAATCATGCTTTTTTGATTGTTGCTGGTTTTCCCAGTTGGGATAAGGTCAATTGTGTCATTTTTACTGGTGATCATCAGTTGGCAACATTAACCCTTTAGATAAGCCTGTGCAAAAACAGTTTCTGGCTTTTATACAGAGATCCCGGGGGTAAAAATGGGAGATTATAGTGTGTGTGCAGAAATACACTTACTGTGTTCTGAGAGCTGAGCTGATTATTTAGATTTTCTCAAACATGTCAAGATAAGTGTGTAAAGGTTTTTTTTTCTCTTTCTCTCTCTCACACGCACACTCCATATAAAAGCCAGAAGCTAAGCTTTATTTGAACTGTAACTGATGATCAACAGTAAAAATCACAAATCTTACCTCTTCTCAACTGGGAAAATCAGCAACAATTAAGAAGGCATGATTATATGCTACCAAAGCTTTGTAATCTGAAATATGTGGTTATGTCGGTGCAACAGCCTGGTGGTTAGCGTGCCGACATATGGTGCAGCAGCATGTCAGGGTGTTCCAAGTTCGAATCCCGGCTTGAGGACATTTCCCAACCCTACTCCCTCTCTCTCTCCAACTTTGCATCCTGTCTCATTACTGTCCTATCTAATAAAGGTAAAAAGGCCAAAAATAAATCTTTTAAAAAAAAAAGAAATTTGTGGTTATACTGAAAGTCAATGGGGCGAAAACAGCCCCCAACATAATGAAAGAGTAGTCAATATGCCCAGAGTGCGTTGTTGAATTTTAGAAATTTCCAAAATATGTGTCAAAATAAGATTCATCACCCAAAATCATTGCATCTGCTGAAACACTGAGAAATCTGTGGCCAAATTAAGACTTAAAATTAACCCAGAGCGGATGAAAGCACCCCCAACAGCACATAAAGATGATCAGTGTGTGCGGGCTGACCTGAGTCTGATCCTCCCATTCCCTTCAGCACGGCTCGTCTGCCGGTGCTCTCGATCAGAGTCTGGACCTGAAGAGACGTCAGAGCCGTTTCCACCAAAACCTCCTCCTTAGACAGGTTTACCTGCACTGACTGCACTCCTGAAACACACACACACGCGCACACACTCGTGTGAATTTATTTTCTATTTGCAATATTTCCCCAATGATGTTTAACAGAGTCAGGAATTTTTACAGGATTTCCTATAATATTTTTTTTCGTCTGGAGATTTTTATTTTAGCTAGACAGGGTTTAACGCTAAGGATTTTTTATACGGGTCCGATCGGGCCATTGGTTGAGATTTTTACTTGCCCTGCCAAAATTTTCATTGGCCCCACCAAAAAAAAACTAAAAAGTTAATAGCTATTTCTTGGCCACATATTTTAAATAATGGCAAAATTATGCCTGTTAATCTAGAATTTAAACATTTTAAATATGTTAATAAATGTATAATGAGCAAAATTCAAGACTATGCAAATGAAAGAGCAGTATGAAAAATGTGCAGGTATTTTAATGCAATTCTAAATAATTTTTATACAAATGGCTTGCCAAACTGACAACTGTTTTTTTTTTGTTCTTTCTTTTCAGTTCCTTGATTTTGTACCAATGTAATTGTCTGCTTCTAAGACTTTAGAAACAGACGTTTTCTTTTAGCCTCATTGTTTAATTTTGCCGCCATGTTGCCATCTTCGCTGTACTGGTTGTTACTGGGTTACAAAAAAAAAAAAAACGCGTTCATCGTTACTGGCCGATAGGGGCCAGTAACAATCCTGTCTACTGTCCCGAGTGTCTTTCACGCTGGCCCCGGGTCACCGGGCAGTCCTTATTGTTGAGCCCTGCTAGAATAAAAGCAGTTTTTAATTTTTAAAAACCATTTTAAAGTCAAAATTATTACAAAATTATTATTAAAACCATCATTATACAATAACTTGCCTAATTACCCTGACTTTACCCTAATTACCCTAGTTAAGCCTTTAAATGTCACTGTAAGCTGAATACTAGTGTCTTGAAAAATATCTAGTCAAATATTACTGTCATCATGGTAAAGATAAAATAAATCAGTTATTAGAAATGAGTTATTAAAACTATTATGTTTAGAAATGTGTTGAAAGAAATATCTCTGTTAAACAGAAATTAGGGGAAAAACAAAGAGAGGGGGAATAATTCTGACTTCAACTGTGTGTATAAAGAAGCATATGAAAGAGAGAA
This sequence comes from Danio rerio, assembly GCF_049306965.1. Classification (NCBI taxonomy): domain Eukaryota; kingdom Metazoa; phylum Chordata; class Actinopteri; order Cypriniformes; family Danionidae; genus Danio; species Danio rerio. Next base: position 6,801,839 of record NC_133182.1, on the reverse strand, counting down.
CAGATCCTTGGCACAGAAGAGTGTTTGATTCTGGGTTTCACTCACCTGGATCTTTCTCCAGGACGGCCTTTACTGCATTAACACAGCTGTCACATGACATCTGCACCGCAAACTCAAGCTGCACAAACAAACAGGAATAAGAGAGAGCGTGTATTTACATTACTGCCGGGCAAAGATTAATCACATCCTAAATTAAACTTGTTATGACTTAATATGTGTATTATATTTATTATACGTTTATTATGTTCACACATTCATATAAACAAAACTATTTTGTTGCATACGATATTTAAATGTATCCCTCATTTGAATCATCTACACATTTTACATCTAAATAAATAAACGTTTTCTTAAATATATGCATGTATGTGTGTATTTATAACAGAACGCACACATATATGATGTCACAACAAACTTTTATTTTGGATAGCGATTAAAAAAATCTCATTTAAATATTTATTAGACACATTTATTTCATAATCGTTTAATTTATTTTCAATGTGATGCTATATTTTTCATAATCACTAATTATAGTCTTTCTCTCTCTCTCTGTGCACATTTTTTTTGCAGGTTGCAGAATAAATTAAAATTATGCTTCAATCAAACATTTAACTAGAAATATTAAATCCAGAGGGGCGACACGGTAGAGGTTAGCACTGTTGCTGGTTCGAGTCCCGGCTGGGTCAGTTGGCATTACTGTGTGGAGTTTGCATGTTCTCCCCGTGTTGGCGTGGGTTTCCTTCGGGTGCTTCGGTTTCCCCCATAGTCCAAACACATGCGCTATAAGGGAATTTAGGAGTGTATATGTGTGTTTCCCAGTACTGTGTTGCAGCTGGGCATCCTCTGTGTAAAACATATGCCGGAAGAGTTGGTGGTTCATTTTGCTGTGGCGACCACTGATAAATAAAGGGACTGAGCCAAAGGAAAATAAATGAATGAATAAATCCAGAGAATGGTCAAATAATGTGTGTGTCTGTATAATAAATATCAATATTTTACTTAAACCCAATACAAGTAATTACAGGGAAACTGACAGTTTACTGTTATTTTCACAGTTTAACGTTAAATGTTCAGGTCTGACATTACATTACCATCCACAGTACAGACATACATATTATTAAACAGGATAAAAGTTTCCTTAAACTGACAAACAGCAAGACTAGAACAACAAGCAAAAGCTTTATAAATGTGTCAGTCCTGGATTAACTTCTTAAAGTAATTATGTTGATAATTATGATGATGATGTAATTAACTAAATGAACGGGAGCTGTAGGAATGACGTTATTAGAGCTAACCTTATTGAACGAGCGATTAAAATGTAGCACACCCTCATATATAACCTGTCTAATCAAAACCCAGACTAATAGCGATTACAGCACTTAATATTAAAATAATGATGATTAAAGTCACACCTTCGCTGCTCTGTTTGTGTCCATCCTCAGATCGCACGTTGATAGTGACGTACGCGCAAGTTCCGCGTTAAGACAAAACAAGAGTCCCATTCAGGTGGAAAGTCGTCTTTTTTAAAATAAGGGTCCCGATTCCGGGGTAAAAAAAACGTAGCGGACAAATAATGTATGTTTATCAAACATTAAATAACCTAAATATCAACAAACTAACAAATATATCATTACCAAAAACCGGAGATCTTGAAAGTCTGACGACAAGCTGAAGTGTGGAGTGACGTCATCAAAATCGTTGATCCATATCAAAGTGTGAAACCGCATTAATTGTAATATTTTTAGTATTTTTTTTTATTATTTATTATTTTTTTACTTTGTTTGACTTATTATGTACTTATATATAACTATTCTATAATTCTAAATCTTTTTATGTTCCAGTGTTCTGTATGTTTTTTTTTTTTGATGTACCAAAAACATTTCCTGAAGATTTACATCAATTATCCTTTACATCATATACATCCAATATACATCAATTACATATTATTTCATTAGAAAAAAATAGGAATCTGTTAAAGCTTTAACAACTAGCCTATTGTCATTTAAATTTCATTTATTTAAATAGCAACAGTCTCAGTCATGCTGCCGCAGCAGGTCAACACAGGATTCGGCTTGGTGTTAAAGCCTTCGTCAAGGGATTGTTTTCATAATTTTATTATGGCATAGGACTCAAAGTGGGACAAATGAGCTCATGTATGGGACAAATTCTGGACCTTGGTCAGTGAGAGATGGGTCTTTTTAAACCTGTTATATATCCAGTACCTCTGTTATATATGCTCTTCATATCTTTGCAGCTCTGGCATTATTCTGTATGTCATTAAGTTTAACATTTTTAAATCTTCTCATCTGAAATTTTATCATTGTTTTTCAGCACACTAGCTTAAAGATAACACCATCAAGACTAGCATATTGATATCCCTACAGAAAAATCCAGCTTAAACCAGCCCAGGCTGGTTGGCTGGTTTTAGCTGGTCCCCCAGCCTTGTTTTGGAGGGGTTTTGGCCATTTCCAGACTGGTTTCCAGCCATTTTCAACCTGGTCTTAGCTGGTCAGGCTGGGAGATGACCAGCTAAAACAAGCTTGACCAGCCTAGCCGGGCTGGGAGTCCAGCCAAAACCAGCTATATCCAGCTTAAACCAGGCTGGTCAAGCTGGTTTTAGCTGGATTTTGCTGGTCATTTTCCAGCCTGAAAACGAGTCTGGAAAATGGCTGGAAACCAGTCTGGAAATGACAAAAACCACTCTAAAACCTCTGGTCAACCAGCTAAAACCAGCCAACTAGCCTAGGCCGGTTTAAACTGGATTTTTCAGCAGGGATACGAACAAATAAAAATGGATGCTTTGATTTCAGGTGGGCTTTAAATCGGTGAGCTGATATAGCTATGATTAAGAGTGTGCGTTCCACATTAAAACACTGTAGTTATTTTATTTTACCATGACAAAAGTCTTGTCATTGATCTCAGTTGTAAGAGCAGCAAATAAAAACTTGATTTTTGGTTTATCATTTGTAAAAGTGGCAGCAGGTCGATTTTTGAACTGCTTCCCAATCATCACAAATACTGCAGAAGACCTACTGGAACCTGCAAGGACCCAATATTCTCACAGAGATCAGTCAAGTTTGCTGAAGGAGAAATCTATGGATGGCAACATCAACAGCCCGAGGTATCGAGACATTAGTGCTGCCCATCACATTACAAACCACAGGAGAGGGCCAATTCTCCAGCAGGACAGCGCTCCTCCTCATACTTCAGCCTCCTCATCAAAGATCCTGAATGCAGAGAAGGTCAACGTGCTCCAGGATTGGCCAGCACAATCACCAGACATGAACATTATTGAGCATGTCTGGGGTAAGAAGAAGCAGGAGTCAATGAAGATGAATCCAGAGAATCTTGATGAACTCTGGGAGTCCTGCTGTCTTTGCCAAATCCAGATGACTTTATTAATCAGTGATTTGAGTCATGTCAGAGATGTATGGATGCAGTCCTCCAAGCTCATGATGGAGTCAGACACAATATTCATTCGGTTTCCACTGCAGCAGGACTTTATATTCTATACTGGACATTATTTCTGTTCAGTGACGAGACTTTTGTCTAAGCAAAATCAGACCTTACTGTCCTCATTAAATCATTAATAATCAAGGCATGATCATACTTTATTTTTGGTCAAATAAATGTAATCTAGAGTGTTTTTTTAACTGTACTGTACTAAATTGCTTGGAAATATATATTGGGTTAATTCTATGGTAAATATGTGGCGACAATAGTGTAATAAAAGGACTAAGCCAAAAATAAATATGAATGAATGAATGACACCAGGTTTTCAAAACCTATATATTATACCACAATACACCACAATTTACTGTAGTAAAAACTAAAGTATACGACAGTATTAATTGCAGTTTATCAGTTCACTATGGTAAGTTCCACAGTGCGCTGGAGCATTCATAACCAAAGAGTTGTAAATACTACAATATAATACAGCTTACTACCCAGGTAGCAAAGAATAGTGGCCCAGATTTGGCATAAAGCTGGCACAGCAGGCATTCATCCGGCACTGGCATACAGCATGTGTGCCAAACATGGCCCTGGTTTTATGGCGGCACAGAAAACTTGGGCCAGATGTAAGGTGTAGCATTTCGCCCAGATGTTAATAATGGATATGTGGGCCATGTAAGTTTGGCCTATCTTGACCCACGTTTAAAATATATTTAAATTATTTTCAAATGAAGATATAACATTCAATCAGGTGGCTTCGAGAAAAAGCACACCTATAGCACGTCTAAAGCGCAATGATTCATGGGTTTATCAAATTTCTTTGCAGTGAAACACCAACAAAGCTGGCCCATTTCTGACTCAGTTATGGGTTATTAACTTGGCTGGAACCCAGACTTGGTCCAATCAAGAACCGTAATTCAATTCAATTCAGCTTTATTCAGCTTTATTTGTATAGCGCTTTTACAATGTAGATTGTGTCAAAGCAGCTTCACATAAATGGTCATAGTAACTAGAACAGTGTAGTTCAGGTTTTAGTGTTTAAGTTCAGTTCAGTTCAGTTTAGCTCAGTTCAGTGTGATTTAATCATTACTGAGAGTTCAAACACTGAAGAGCCAATTCATCGATGCGTAGCTCTACCAATCCATGCGAGGCAGTGGCGACAGCGGAGAGAGAAAAAAAAACTTCACCTGATGGGAGTGAAGAAAAAAAATAAATAAATAAAAATAAATAAAAAAATAATTTTCACTGTGGCATGTGGGCCAAGCAAAAGCTAATTGTGTGGGCCAGATCTGAGCTAGAGATATTTTGCTAAATGGGTACTTCCCCCTCCATGGCGAAGCACTGAATTTTTGTCAGTCAACCACTGACTCGCCCTTCGCCGAAAACTCTAGATCCTCGATATTTAGCATCACAAAGGCCTTTGGACTGAACTAATTAAATATGGATTTGATGTGATAAAATTTGTAGAAGATTGTTGCACTGTAAAACATGTCATTTCCTGTTGCCAGCAGGTGGCGTTACAACTGTAGCTAGATATTGCCATGTAAACGTGTTCAGGTCAGGACTCTTATCAAACGTGTGAATTTTTAGGCAGATCGAACAAAGCATGCCTGAGTTTTAGCAACTTCCTGTTTTGTGGCGAATCATCAAAGTTTGTGAGGCCGCCACAAACACGCCCTTCAACGAAAACTCTACATCTTCCCATTTTTGCATCACAAAGGCCTTTGGACTAAACTGATGGAAAATGGATTCGATGTCATGAAATTTGCAGGAGGAGTTTGTTACACTGTAAAACAAGTCGTTTCCTGTTGCCAGCAGGTGGCGCTATAACTGTAACTGAATGTAGGCTTGTAAACGTGTTCAGGTCAGGACTCTTATCAAAAAACAGTTAAAAGTTTAAAAGGCCACCACAGACACGCCCTTCAACAAAAACTCTAGATCTTCGTAAATTATCATCGCCAAGGTGTTTACCTAATCGACAATACCAAATTTTGGTGTTGATCGGATAAAATCCCTAGGAGAAGTTCGTTAAAATACATTCCTTGGAACTGGCCAAAACGGCACTTTCTCAGCACAGGAAGTTAAAAATATGCGACTTCCTGTTAGGTTTGAGATCTCGCACCAAGTTTTGTTTTGTAGGTTTTGGCATGTTTGACGTGTGTGCTAATTTTTGTACATGTGCGTGAATCGTAGCTCGGAGGCCAGTCCATCAAACCTGCATAGGTGGCGCTGTCAAGTAATTTTGCCACGCTCACTTCTGAAACCTATAACAAACCAACATTTTTGCTACATCTGGGGTGTGTGCAAAGTTTCGTGAGTTTTCTGGCATATTTAGACCCTCAAAATTGCGATTCATTCTGCGAAGAAGGAGAAAAAGAAGAAACGGAGCAATTCCAATAGGGCCTACACACCATTACAGTGCTCTGTCCCTAATTACTAATGTTTTGTACTTGTAACAATGTACTTGCACAGTAAAAAATGTTTGGTTAATTTGCTTAGCTTCCCACATAGCAAAATATCTCTGGCCCAGCTCTGGCCCACACAACCAGCTTTTGCTTGGCCCACATGCCGCGGGCCAAACATGGACCATTTCTGGGCCAAGTCTCAGCAAATCTAAAATCCCATAACTGGGCCTAAACTGGGCCAGATATGTTGGTGTGTCACGACTGCAAGAAAATGAAGAAACCCATGAAGCATTGCCCTGTCATAATTTCAGTGGTGGGGAAAAGGAGCGAGGACTCGATTGCAGAGAAAATTGTTTTTTATTAATGATAAAATAAAAGGCAAAACAAACTATCCCGAGGGGGAAAACATTAGCAAAACAAATAAACAAACAAACAAACTTGACTGGGCAGGTTGGCAGGGATCAGGGCTGGAATACACAACAGGACAAGGCAGGATACAACGACGAACTGGCACAGGACAGCAGACATGAGGAGAATATAAGCAGAAATAATGAACACACAAACAGATGAACATAATAAACTAATAATGGGTTAACAAGGAGGGTGGGACTAGACAACAGACAGGAGAGCACATGACACAAGAAAACACCACATGCTCACGTAAAACGGGACAAGAACATGCAGCCAATGAAAGAACTCATTAACCATGTGTTTACAAAGCACACCGCTAAAGCACGTGGCCCAAGTGTAAACACAGACACATGCTTAGACAACACCAACATACACAGATGCAAGATCTGAGCATACGATAAATGAAAACACCTTACCAGGCGCTCACACATGCAATGCGCATGTTTCATCACAGCGCCAACCGAAACCAACTAGACTGAGATGCTACAAATGAAACAGCGTGATGCTGACAGAACAAACACTAGCACAAGAGCACATCCCAAACACACCCAGACCTCGTGCGCCCGCATCATGCGGGAGTGTGAGCGACCTGAGCAGGGGTGGACTGGGACAAAAATTCAGCCCTGGCACTGTTGCCACACCAGCCCACATTACCACACCGACACAGCCCCACCCACGGACACGCACATTCACTATTTATTTTGGTGTAAAGATGGTGAAATAATATGACATTCTTGCCAGATTTTGATTATCTCCGGGTAACCTTGGATTGGGTCGGCCCATCTTGAAACCAGGCGGCAGTTGCCAATTGGGCCAAATGCTTAACATTTATTATTACTATTTTTATTATCATCATCATAATATCACATCTAGCAAGAGATTAAAGCTGTCTGCACTTAAAAACAATACATATTAAAAAAAACTGACCGGCCCACATTTAAAAATTGGTCCGGCCCTTTTGGCATTTGCCAGAGTTGCCAGATGGCCAGTGCGCCCCTGGACCTGAGGAAACTCGAGCCGAGCACACCATACAGGACAAGACAGAACTAGTGTCTGGGCTCTGCCACCAAAACAAGAATTTACAAGACCGGAGCGGCAGAACCCTGACATGCCTTTTAGGTGGGTGTGCTCAAACCTGATTGGTTGATTTGTTTTTCTTTATTCAAAAATAATAAAAATGTTTTTCAAATGTAGGTCAAAATCTACAAAATCTACAGCTCTGCTGCTGGACTACTGTAACTCTTTGTATTCTGGAGTTTCACAGGCATCAATAGCACGCCTGCAGCTGGTTCAAAATGCAGCTGCTAGGCTTTTAACTGGGACAAAAAAATTCTCTAGTATCTCACCAGTTTTATTGTCTCTTCACTGGCTCCCAGTCCAATTTAGAATTCAATATAAGTTATTGCTTCTAGTTTTTAAAAGTTTGAATGGTCTGGCACCGACTTACATTTCTGAGCTTCTTCACTGGCACACTTCATTGAGGCCAATCAGGTCTGAAAACACGTTTCAGCTAGGTGTCCCCAAAACGCGGTTGAAATCTAGAGGTGACAGGGCTTTTTCTGCTGCAGCCCCCCGACTGTGGAATGGTCTGCCTTTACAGATCCGGTCATGTTCTTCACTTGGTGCTTTTAAGTCTCATCTAAAAAAATCACCTTCTGTCTCTTGCCTTTGATTGTAATTAATTTGAATCTGTTTTTATATATTTTGCAATTTTTTTATATATAGGTATAGATTTTGTATGCTGGTCGTTTTGTAAAGCACTTTGGTCAACATCTGTTGTTTTTAAATGTGCTCTATAAATAAAGCAAACAAACAAACAAACAAACAAAATAGGCCAAATTGACATGGCCACATATCCATTAGCATCTGGGCCAAATACTACATTTAATATCTGGCCCAAGTATTGTGTGTTGCCTTAAGGACGGTGCCACCTCTACTAAACCAGGGGCATGTTTGGCCCACATGCTGTATTCCAGGGCCGGATGAATGCCTCCTGTGCCAGCTTTATGCCAAATCTGGAATTTAAGTGGATTGAACATAACACAATTAAGTTGTCCCAAAAAACTCAATTATTTTATTAGTTCAGCTCATTTTAAATAACACCAAACTTAATCGTTTGAGTGAGTTTAATGTGATATAAAACAACTCTATATTTGTCTTTTCTTAATTTATTGAAAATGATTTAGAACCATAATAAGATGTACATAGTCAGACTGATATGATGTTCATATAATACAGTATTCACAGTGATGTCAGATCTACGAGGCCGGCGTCTGCTGCTCTGCTGCTTCAGCAAGGTGTTCTGGGAAACTGAGTCTTTTCTCCTGAGCGTAGGCTCTCCAGTGGCTGTCGTCGGACTCGTGCGTGAGATATCGATAACCCATACGCAGCTCAAACTCTCGCAGGTCACACCACAGCTGGAAGTTCTGCATTAAACAACATACACATCAATGATATACAGTTGAAGTCAGAAATATTCGCCCTCATGTATGTTGTTTTCCCCCCATTTCTGTTTAACGGAGAGAACATCTGTTCAACACATTTCTAAACCTAATAGTTTTAATAACTTTTTTCTAATTACTGATTTATTTTATCTTTGCCATGATGACAGTAAATATTATTTGACTTGATATTCTTCAAGATACCAGTATTCAGTTTAATATGACATTTTGAAGGTTTAACTACACTGTAAAAAAAAATCAGTTGCAGTGCCGAAAAAACCCTGTAAAACAATGGCTGTTAAATTACAGACATTTACCGTACATTAACAGCCGGTAAATTTATTTTATGGTAAATGTCTATAATTTACCGTCTGTTATTTTCTGGTAAATGTCTGTAATTTAACGGCCTTTATTTTACGGTAAATGTCTGTAATTTACTGTCTGTTATTTTCTGGTAAATGTCTGTAATTTAACGGCCTTTATTTTACGGTAAATGTCTGTAATTTACTGTCTGTTATTTTCTGGTAAATGTCTGTAATTTAACGGCCTTTATTTTACAGGAATTGTCTGTAATTTACAGGCCCTTGTTTTACGGTAAATGTCTTTAATTTACCGGCTGTTATTTTACAGTCAATGTTTTTATTTTAATGGCCGTTATTTTACGGTAAATTTCTGTAATTTACCGGCTGTTATTTACAGTAAATGTCTGTAATTTACCGGCCGTTATTTTACGGTAAATGTTTTTTATTTTAACGGACGTTATTTTACGATAAATGTCTGTAGTTTAACGGTCTTTATTTTACGGTAAATGTCTGTAATTTAACGGCTGTTATTTACGGTAAATGTCTGTAATTTACCGGCTGTTGTTTACGGTAAATGTCTGTAATTTACCAGTCGTTATTTACGGTAAATGTCTGTAATTTACCGCCCGTTATTTTACTGTAAATGTTTTTATTTTAACGGAGGTTATTTTACGGTAAATTTCTGTAATTTATCGGCCGTTATTTATGGTAAATGTCTGTAATTTACCGGCCGTTATTTTACGGTGAATGTTTTTTATTTTAACGGACGTTATTTTACGATAAATGTCTGTAGTTTAACGGCCGTTATTTTACGGTAAATGTCTATAATTTACAGGCCGGTATTTTACAGTAAATGTCTGTAATTTACTGGTTGTTATTGTATGGTAAATGTCTATAATTTACCAGCCAGTATTTTAATGTAAATGTATAAAATATACCAGCCATTATTTTACGGTAAATGTCTGTAATTTACCAGCCTTTATATTACAGTTAATGTCTTTAATTTACCGGCCGTTATTTTACGGTAAATGTCTGTAATTTACCAGCCTTTATATTACAGTTAATGTCTGTAATTTACCGGCCGTTATTTTATGGTAAATGTCTGTAATTTACCAGCCTTTATATTACAGTTAATGTCTGTAATTTACCGGCCGTTATTTTATGGTAAATGTCTGTAATTTACAGGTTGTTATTGTGTGGTTAATGTCTATAATTTACTAGCCATTATTTTAATGTAAATTTAAAAAATTTACCAGCCATTATTTTACGCTAAATGTCTGTAATTTACCAGCGATTATTTTACAGTAAATGTTTGTAATTTACTAGCCGTTATTTTATGGTAAATGTCTGTAATTTATCGGCCGTTATTTTACGATAAATGTCTGTAATTTACCCACTGTTATTTTACAGTAAATGTCAATAATTTACCAGCTGTTATTTTATGGTAAATGTCTGTAATTTAACGGTTGTTATTTTTATGGTAAATGTCTAATTTACCGGCCGTTATTTTACGATTTAAATATCTGTAATTTAATGGCCGTTATTTTTATGCTAAATGTCTGTCATTTACCAGCCATTATTTTACAGTAAATGTCTGTAATTTACTGTCCGTTATTTTATGGTAAATGTCTGTAATTTACAAGCCGTTATTTTATGGTAAATGTCTGTAATTTACAAGCCGTTATTTTATGTTAAATGTCTAATTTACAAGCCGTTATTTTATGGTAAATGTCTGTAATTTACTTGCCGTTATTTTACGGTAAATGTCTGTAATTTACCGTCCGTTATTTTATGGTAAATGTCTGTAATTGTAATGCCACCCAAATTTTTTTTATCAATAAAACTTTCCTTTTTTAGAGTCATGTTATTGCAGTAACTAATGACTGGACCCAACACTGGTAATGATATTTGCATGTCAATGAAGTATGGAATGGTTTGGGAATGATATTAGAAGGACTTGGACTGACCTGAAACCACGGATGACCCATTGCTTTGCCGACACTGAACCTACGTCTGACCACCACCTGCAGCAGGTTATTGATCAGGTTCACCGCTGAGAGAAAAATCATAGAAGTTAAACAACAGAAGAAAGAAAGTGTTTCTTCATTTATAACACATTAAAGATCTCGTGAAATGCTCTGAAATATGCACTTTGTATTTGATGTTTGATGTAGTTGAGAGGTTGGGAAATTTTTTGCTCCTCCCCTTTTTAAAAACCGCCAAATAGTGTTTAGTTCTATCAGCGCTCTGCCAGTGAGAGTGGTTGAGCTCAAGCACATCAAATGAAAAGCAAATGAGAGGCGTCTTGAAGAGGGCGTGGCATGTAAGATACAAGTTAGCATTTCAATTGGTTATGATTTATTGTGATGATCCATTTAGGCGGAAGTGACGAACTACAAGCTTTACATGTTTATATCAGTTTTATATCTTCTAAACGTGAATTGTGCCACTGTTTTGGTGAGCACTAGCTTATAGATATCTTAAAAACTAACAATACTGATCCGAACATCTAAAAACTTTATTTTAATTTCACGGGACCTCCTGTTGTTTTAGATTTCTGTATACACCATTTGTCCTTCAGGTCAACATTGAGCCGCCTTCACTAAACCTCTAAATCAGGGGTCACCAAACTTGTTCCTGGAGGGCCGTTGTCCTGCAGACTTTAGCTCCAACTGTAATCAAACACACCTGAACAAGCTAATTAAGGTCTTACTAGGTATACTTGAAACATCCAGGCAGATGTGTGGAGGAGGTTGGAGGAAACCCTGCAGGGACGCCGACCCTTCAGGACCAAGATTGGTGACCCCTGCTCTAAAATAAAGCAGCAAAATTAAAATTTCAATCCTCAAATCTGTTTTGCATGAAGAAACAACCTCATCTTCATCACAAACTGGCCTCCCCTTCCCACCTGCACCGATAATCAGCTTAGCTGAAAAATCAAACACACATTATTGTGAATAATAAGCACAAAGTCATTGTAAATGTGCACGGTTTTCACAGTTCCCTTTACTTTGATGTACCATTGATCTCAGCACAAATAAAAAGCCATTGATAACAGGGAACAATTCATTGTTAATCATAAGTAAAATAAAACAAATACAGACAGATGTGCTGTCTAGTTTCTGTAATATTCAAGAATCTGGGATGTGCAAGCAAAATCAGTGCTGTACAGCATTCACTGAATTAAATAACATTTTGAAGCGACGCTTAAAGAAGCAACATATCATCATTCAACTCTTCTGTTCTTGCATATTTTCCTCATGTCCTTCCCTCAAATCCTGAAGAGACGAGGAAAAGAAAGCGAGGACTATCAAGGACTATCAGAACAATCCAGAGGTTGTAATGTAATGTAATGTAATGTGTATTTATATAGCTCATTTATTGTGTATGGCCATACACCCAAAGCGCTTCACAATCATGGGGGGGGGGGGGTCTCTCTCCACACCACCACCAGTGTGCAGCATACTCTTGGATAATGCGACGGCTGCCACAGGACAACGGCGCCAGTGCGCTCACCACACACCAGCTATTGGTGGAGAGGAGAGACAGTGATCGAGCCAATTCGGTGAAAGGGGATGATTGGGAGGCCATGATCGTAAGGGCTGATAGAGGGACTTTGGCCAGGACACCGGGGTTACACCCCTGCTCTTTCACGAGAAGTGCCATGGGATTTTTAATGACCACAGAGAGTCAGGACCTCGGTTTAACGTCTCATCCGAAAGACGGCGCCCACTGATAGTGTAGTGTCCCCTTCACTTTTTACGTCTGTCGCTTTAGAGGTCAGAGGAGTGAGATTTACCTGCACAGCACTTACTAGCTGGCCTCCATTACATTCACCACCCTAAACCTCACTCCCATCTGGGTCACGACACCAATGTAACCCCGCCAGTCCTACACCACCCAACCTGCTCCGAGCTGGTATCGAACCGTTGACCTTCTGCATGGGAGTCAGTTGCTCTAACAAGGAGGCTAAAGACCATGGCCTCTAGCGTCTGTCGCTAGAGCACCTTTAGAGGTCAGAGGAGTGAGGTTTACCTGCACAACACTTACTAGCTGGCTTTCATTACAATCAGTTAGATGAAGTGCAGTACACAAGTCCAAAGAACTGATCACCAAACAATCCAGAAGTAACACCTCTACAGTGCATGTGTGTTGAAGTGTGTATCCAGTGTGATCCAGTGTGTTTGGGGTGTAAAAATTATTTTCTAGCTGGCGGATCAAAACTGACCTGAAGGACAAATATTGTACCCTAAATAGAAAATAAGGGATGTTTTTTCTAATGTTTGGGTCAACCATTGATGTTGCGTCCAAATTCACATACTATCCGTCCTAAATAGTATCTGAAAGTAGAATTAGTATGTCCCAAATCGTAGTATGTAGTAAATCGTAGTATCTATGATTAATATCTAGGCCACTGGAAATCTTTTAGAAAATTGCTGCCGTTTCATCATCCAGGTGGATGCTGCACACTGGTGGTGGATGAGGAGATTCCCCCCAATGTGTAAAAGCGCTTTGAGTGCCCAGAAAAGCGCTATATAAATGCAAGGAATTATTATTATTATTATTTAAATCGTGTTATATTTCATCTGCAACAACAACGTGGACTTATATAAAGGCGTGTTTGGACATTTACGTATCAATGCAGAACTATCCAAAGACCTGAGGAGATTTCTCTGCATGAAAGACTGGTGAATGGCAGATTATCCTGCTTCTGCATCTCCAATAAGGTAGGACATTAAATATGAAAGAAATGTTGATGATGTGTGGATGATTGACAGGACTTGTAATTAAGCAACATAACGATTTGTTTATGAGTAAGTAGTATGTCCCAAAGCTTGCATACTCTTCTTTTACACACTCAAAAGTGTGTCTTTTTCCTTCACAATTAAAGTACATACTTTTAGGGTGTAGTATAAGTATGCGATTTGAGACGCAGCATGACTGTTTTTTATTTTAAAGAGGGAGGAGCTACACTATGTCCCGCCCTCTCTTCATGTTTCAGTAACGATTACGTCAAAGATCGAATAAAACAATGCACATTTCAAAGCACATTAAGTGTTTATATTTGAACAGACTTGTGTGTAAATTAACGAGTGTGCACAGTTGAAGTCAGAATTATTTGACCCCTATGTGTTTTTCCCCAATTCGGCTTAAGGAAAGAAGATTTTGTCAACACATTTCTGAACACATCAGTTTTAATAACTCATCTCTTATAACCAGAGATGGCGAAAGTACAAATATCCTTTACTTAAGTAGAAGCACAGATACTCGCGTTTAAAACGACTCTGGTAAAAGTAAAAGTACTGATTACACGCAAGGCCGGAGTGGGACTCATTTTCAGCCCTGGAGTTTCAAGCCAGACCGGCCCACCTCAGTTCACGACTGATTCCAATTCAGTTACTAATGGCACTATCACGTCTTTTTCAAGAAAACTGCTGCTTTAGAAATTCAAATGGTCAACAGCCCTAACAGTATTTTATGTCTTCACAATAAAATCGAAAAAAATAAATAAATAAACAGATTTTTCATGGGAGATTCGATCACAGGTCTATACCATTGAAATGCAATGTGCTTACCACTGGACCACATTGGCGCTATTACATTGAGAGTAAAAAATAACTAATGACTTGCGACCCTTAAGACACAGCACTACTTTCTTTTTTTGATGGCTCAATCTTTTTCTCCTATTTTTAGATTTCTGATCAAGTTATGTCAGATTTATTAATGTAGTGAATCATTTGATTTTCATTGAGCAGGTGTTTTATTCATTTTATTCGAATTCTTATATTCACTAAGGTGCCGCTGTTTGGGGTCGATAGTTGCATTACATCATCATCATTAACGTTAGTTAACCTGCAGGCTGCATTTTTCTCACGGGGCTGCGAGAAAATAAATAAAAAGAGCGGCACTACGGTAAAATAATGATTAAAAAGAGTAAAGCTATGGTCAAATAAATAAATAGAAGAAAAAAAGTGTGGCTGCTGAGAGTGCAAGCAGCTAGGGACACCGGCCCTCGCGACCAAAAAACAGACCGGCCCACCGGGAATTCTCCCGGTCCTCCCGATTAGCCAATCCGGGCCTGATTACACGTTTGGACTTGAGTAAAAGTAAAGAAGTACGATGTGAAATATGTACTTAAGTAAAAAGTATTCATTACCACTCCCTGTTTTAGTTTCATGGTAGTAACTACACTGTACATCTACATCTATACATCTAACTTACATTTCTGTACAAGGAAATATGAACTCGTCGGAAACAAAGAGAATAAATCTCAATGCATACCATATTCATAAACTATTTCATTGCTTTACTACCAATTGTACAAACGTTGACAAAAAGCATGTGATTGTTAAAGTTTTTTTTTTTTTTTTGCGTTATTAGATTGAAAGATCAGAGAAGTACAGTACATGTTCGCAAGTGGACAAAAGACTGTAACCCAATTTAAATGCCAGATTTGAACTTAAATGTGTCTCTTGTTTACCTGTGATTCGATTAACCAAAACGCATCTTATTACCCGGTATAAACATGACATTAGTCATTTTAATGACATGACATTAGTCATGTTTATAGCTGACTCCCTGTCACATGCATTCACATTCTTGTCGTTCCCATGGAAAGCTTAATAAACAAGCGTTGCGGCGCGTGATCATAGGTTGAAAAAGCCATGCACGGCAAAAATAGATTGTCTGAATCAAAAAGGCGTTCAAATTTCGCAATGACAAGTAATTCAAGAGTTCACACTTAGCTGATGATTTATAAAAGCTTGTTTGGCATGCTGTCCCGGGAGAGAGCCCCGAGCTCAAGGGCTCCTCGAGCCCGGGGCTTCCCTACCGTTGGCAGAGCAAGAGGGGAGCCTGAGCTCGGTGGATCTCAGAACTCCCCTGCTGCGGTAGCTAAGGCAACACAAGGGATTAGACAAGCTTGATTGTTATGCATGTTGAATGTCTTTGGACTGTGGGAGGAAACCGGAGAACCCGGGGAAAACCCACGGGGACACGGGGATGACACACAAACTCCCCACAGAAACACCCACCGGTCCTGTGGAACCAGGGCCGGCAGTGTTCTTGCTGTGGGGCTCACAGTGCTAACCACTGCGCCGCCGTGCCGCCCAATCAGAGGTAAAGGAGGAGAATAGGGGAGGAGGGGGGTTTCTTCCAAACGAAGATAAAGTGAACTGGAAACTGTGGCTATTTATAGTAGCTTAGGGCTCATATGATTGGAAGATAGTGATTAGCAAATGCGAGACCGGCCCTGATAAATCATAAGCACGTAATCCTCTCGAAATTAGTTTATGAATAAACTTCACTAATATAGATTGCACCACAAAACACATTAAAACGAAAGTAACACGACCAATTTAAAAAAAAAGTAAGGAGTAGAAAGTACAGATATTAGTGTAAAAATATAAGCGGTAAAAGTAAAAAGTTGTCAAAAAAATAAATAGTGCAGTAAAGTACTGATACTAGAAAAATCTACTGAAGTACAGTAACGAAGTATTTGTACTGCCCATCTCTGCTTATAACTAATGTATTTTATCTTTGCCATGATAACAATAAATAATATTTGACTAGATATTATTCAAGACACTTCTATACAGCTTAAAGTGGTTAACTAGGGTAATTAGGCAAGTCACTGTATAACAGTGGTTTGTTCTGTAGACTATCCAAAACAAATATTGCTTAAGGGGGCTAAAAATATTGACCTGAAAATGGTTTAAATTTAGTTAAAATTGATTCTAGCTGAAATAAAACAAACAAGACTTTCTCCAGAAGAAAGAATATTACAGGAAATACTGTGTAAAACTCCTTGCTCTGTTAAACATCATTAGTTGAATATTTAAAAAAAGAAAAGAAAACAATTCACAGAAGTGCGAATCATTCTGACTTCAACTGTACGTCAGTCTTCTTACCCTCCAGCGAGATGAGGGACCACGGCTGGCGTGGGTACATGAAGGAGGCGTTGGTGATCTGCTGATTGATGTCCTCGTCCTCATTGAAGGGAAACGTCCCGCTCAGACTGACGTATAAGATCACGCCGACCGCCCACGTGTCCAGAGAGCGGTTATAGCCGTGATTATTGATGACCTCGGGCGCCAGATAGGCCGGCGTGCCCACAATAGAGCGCCGAAATGACTTTTCTCCGATGATACGGGCGAAGCCGAAGTCACAAAGTTTGACCTGAAACACAGAGCATACTTTAACAACAAAGATCCATTGGTAAATTAAGGAATAATAGGGTACATGCACAGCTTGTGTTTCTTCCCATACTGATTAACTTCCGGTGAACGGTTAATGTGACTTTATTCATTTTATACGGTTGCTTTTACAGCATCAATGTTGTAATGTGATTAAAATATAATCAGTTAAATAGACTTTGGCATTCATTTTGTTGCTCAAGCGATAAAAAAGCCGTTTACTCGCACGCGCATGTCAGAATCAGCAGGCTAGCGCAGAAGCTCCATTGAATATACTGGGGTACAATAAATGCTCATATTTTAAAGGGCACCTATGGTGAAAAATCTACTTTTCAAGCTGTTTGGACAGACATGTGTGTAAGTATAGTGTATAGACCGTCATATTGGGGTGAAATAAACACACCCAGTCCTTTTTTTCCAATTTAACAACATAATAACGGTGGACCAATTGGAGAAGCTTTCAGACCGGCCGCAACCCTACATAGGAGAGCGGTCCCCCCGCCCACCAATATTGATTGTCAGCCTTGCGTCACGATCATATCCTCAGTTACTTGTTGCACGTCCGCCATTTTCAGCGTGTGAGTCAAAGCGATATCACTAAAGAAACACCCGTGCTCTATTTTTTGATGAAAGGCTCATTGGGCTCAACATTACTGCATCCAAAATGGTGAAAAGCCTTGGAGTAATGATTGATGACTAACTAAACTTCTCTGGCCACATTTCTAGAACTGCTCAATCTTGCAGATTCGCACTCTATAACATCAGAAAGATCCGACCCTTCCTATCTGAACATGCAGCTCAACTCCTTGTTCAAGCTCTTGTTCTCTCCAGACTGGACTACTGCAACTCTCTACTATCCGGGCTCCCAGCTAACTCTATCAAACCTCTTCAGCTGCTTCAGAACGCAGCAGCACGAGTGGTCTATAATGAACCTAAACGAGCACATGTCACTCCGCTGCTCATCCGTTTGCACTGGCTGCCAGTTGCTGCTCGCATCAAATTCAAATCTCTGATGTTTGCCTACAAAGCGACCTCTGGCTTTGCTCCTTCTTATCTGCTCTCATTTCTGCAGATTTATGTCCCCTCCAGAAACTTGCGTTCAGTGACTGAACGTCGCCTCGTGGCTCCATCCCAAAGAGGGAAGAAAACGCTTTCCCGAACTCTCGCGTTCAATCTGCCCAGTTGGTGGAATGAACTCCCTAACTGCATCAGAACAGCAGAGTCACTCGCTGTCTTCAAGAAACGACTAAAAACTCAACTATTTAGTTTCCACTTGCCTTACTAATATGCAACTCCCTCTCTGACTCCTCCACTAACTACAATTTTTTTTTTATTTACTAACGCTTTCCTTCTTAGACTTAACACACCTGAAACTTGCCTACAGCACTTATTCATTGTTGCTCTTATAGTTGTGTAAATTGCTTCCTTGTCCTCATTTGTAAGTCGCTTTGCATAAAAGTGTCTGCTAAATGACTAAATGTAATGAATGTAACACAAGATCAATATTCTCCACATTATCGCTCCAATCAGAATTATTGCTTGTACCTTTTGCGTGGCGCCATGCATTTCGGAGTTCTGGGTGGGTGAACGTGGCGGAGCTTCGGGCCAGCAGCTTGGCGGCCGCCGCGCTGCTGTGTTTGCCCCGGTGGAGGCTTGTGTTTGGAGTTCTGGAATGCGTGGCGCGACAATTCGGGACACTTCATGTTTCTGCCGCGTCACTGAGAGTCTGGTGTGCCATGCCGTGGCGCATTCGGTGCCTCAGTCAAAGTTAATTCAGTGTGTGGTTATTAGTCTCGGTAAAAAAAGCTCGGCACTTGTACACCGACACTATACAAAGACACAAATGATTTTGTACTCTCTGCTTGGTCTGTGTCCCGAGTCGTACATGTACGGCTGAATGCTCATTCTAGCTTAGCTTCTCTCTCTCTGTCTGTCAGCCTGTCTGTTGCAAACACAGATTGTGGGAGCTCTTGGCTCCGCCCCCTTGTTACATTGGGCGGGAAGCCGGAACAGTGAAGCAACACGCCCCTAAAACAGCAAACTGTGTACACGCCCCCAACATGACACTGTTGAACACATTATAATAAAAACATCTGCACCGTGTGTTGAACTGAACCTAAACTGGCTCACTCAGAACAACCATAATATTAGTATTAAATCATAAAAAAGGGGTAAACTATGTGCCGTTAAAAGACATGGTGGGAAAAAGTGTAACTTAATGCGGTGCTTCTTGTACAATTAGAGACCCACTTTTTATCAGATATCACTCAGGCAGTGCTCACTGATTTTTAAAGAAAACAGTTCTTAACCGAGCCGATTTTGCAATGGCGTACAGTTCACCGGAAGCGCTTAACCCAGGTTACTGGCAAAATAAAAGTCCTTTAGCACACTTCCGCATATACCCTAGAGACCTTTGATTTTAAATAAGCCAGATCAGGCGCTTATGGATGCTGTTATTCTCGCCACATTTAAAGTATCCATGAAATTAAAACTAACCGTGTTGATTTTGTTAGCTCACATTGCTAGTTTTGTGGTGAACAGTTCATCTGTGCATGGCATTAAGAAAACAATAACAGTTTGCTCTTGTAATTTTTAATGGAAATCTGTGTAACGTACAGTCAGGAGATAAAGTTACGTATTAAGTTCGTGGGTTTATGACCCCTGGCTCCGACCCGACTGCGGTGAAAATCTCTGGGTGACAATTGAATTACTCAAGGATATTATGCAGACTGTCCCATCTCGCTCACTGTCCGAGCTTCAAAGGAAATTCAACCCCCCCCCCCCTTCCTCCTGAGACACACACACACACACACACTCACACACAAAGACACACACAAACACACTCACACACAAAGACACACACACACACACACACACACACACACACACACACACACACACACACACACACACAAGCTCAGACACTGAAATGGACTCAGAAATCCCCATATTTTGGTGTCAAAGTTAATGTTATGAGTTTGTAAATTTTGTATTTCATTTCTGACTTTCTTTCATATACATCTCTCTCTATATGCACTTTTCAAGACACTAGACAATCTAAGAATGCCTGAATCATGTTTATGTGCTTCTAAAAGGGTCATGTCTGGTATCATTCTGTTGCTAACATTAGCCTACAGCTCATGATCTAGGAGGCATGATCTTAATTTATATAGCTTACATTCTTTAATGCTCTGAGTTAATGTCTCTTCGTATGCCTTCGAGCGGACCCTTATTTTGCATATTAGCGGTCCAGAGACAAAGAAAATCTCCCGCTCAAACTTTGCCAGGAAACCATTGGTCAAGGCTGATTTATACTTCTGCGTCAAGCGCACGCTTATGCTACGGTGTTGACGGATAGCCCTACGCCGTCGCTGACGTGCACCTCTCAAAAAATGTAACTACACGTCGCAACAAGCTCTGTGATTGGTCAGCTTGGTAGCGCTGACAAGTCTGGCGCAACCCCGATGAAGTGATTGTTTACAAGTGTGGAGTCCCGTGAAGGAGCTCCGGATGGAAAGTTTTATTTTGTGTTTACCTCATAGTTAAAGTTGTTGCACGTCCGCCGGTTCCTGCCTCAAAATGAGCGAGTTTGAGCCACTTGTACATCCAGGAAGTGTTCAGGAGCAAAACTCCAGCGAAGAAACTCGACACAGAGGAACATTTACACCTCACTGCCAACTAGCGTTTCGGAAGTGTTAATGCAGACCAACAGAGACAGCGCGCAGAAGTATAAATGCACAGCTACGCGCGTTGCATGCGCCGTTGGTTACGCCGGTCACTTGACGCAGAAGTATAAATCGGGCTTAAGTCAGTAGAAAATGGGTTTGACTTGCCACCACAGTTAAAACCCATCTGTGCCTCAGATCTGTGCAGAGAGGTTCGAAAGAAACTTTCCTAGAGGCCCTTTGAGGGGGCAAACCGCATTTCTGTGCCCGTGTGACTCGCTCGAGTCCGCGTTTTTCTTATTTTTCCGCCAAGGTAACTCAGTTTAAAGTTTGCGCCTCGCGTATGCTCCGATCTGCACTGCAAGCTCCGCTCATCCAGAAAGGACACCAAGGGACTCCATCCTCCAGCGCATCGGAGAAACTCGCAAAAAGAGAGACAGAGAAACCCACTAAATCCAGGCATTTTAGTTATCCGTTAAGCTGTGCGGCCCTGGTCAAAAAGGTGTTTTTATAATCTTGGTGATCCTTAATAGTGTGTGGAACGGAGATAGATTTGCCATCCTTTTATCTAAACTCTTTATTTCCTTGCTTGCTTTTCTTTTCCACGTTTGTTCGATGTTTTTGTTGTTATGTTTGTGCGTTGGTTCATTATATGTCAGACTAGTCAATAAATTCCATAATAATCAAATGAATTGTATTGTTTGCCTCAAAGAAAAGTCACTTAAATGATCGATTTCTTGCTACAAGCTGTTATTAAGTTTTTCAAAACTTATAAATTATTAATCTACTTCACAAGGAGTGGTTATAATTCCCTTTCTAAAAAAATAGATCATTACAGAGTCCGCTCGGATGAACAGGTGAGGTCTGGTTATATTTATTTGGTCAAATTATTCATTCATTTATTCATTTTCTTGTCAGCTTAGTCTCTTTATTAATCCGGGGTGCCACAGCGGAATGAACCGCCAACTTATCCAGCAAGTTTTTAGGCAGCGGATGCCCTTCCAGCCGCAACACATCTCTGGGAAACATCCACACACACATTCACACACACACACTCATACACTACGATTTAGCCAACCCACTTCACCTGTACCGCATGTCTTTGGACTGTGGGGGAAAACGGAGCACCCGGAGGAAACCCACACGAAGCCAGGGAGAACATGCAAACTCCTCACAGAAACACCAACTGAGCCAAGGTTCGAACCAGCGACCTTCTTGCTGTGAGGCGACAGCACTACCTACTGCACCACTGCCTCGCCCTTGGTCAAATTAATTGCAAGTTAATTTGGAATATTAATAATTATTAATAACTCGTTATTACTGATCATTAATGTTCATAAACGGGGCTAATTTTGCTACATCTGAAAATACAATTCCTGTTTGTTTTCAGTTAAATTCTCAGATTAGGTCTGCGTCCGAAACCGCCTACTACTCAGTAGGTACTGCATTTGAATTTAAGTGATTACTCCACGGTTAAAAAAGTGCGTTCTATACAGTAGGAATGTGAGTAGTATGAATGGAATTCGGATGTACTACATCCGCCATTTTGTCATGGTCACGTGACTGAACTGCGTCCGTTGCATCACTTCACTCTCATTTATGAATTCTCTCACGGGGCATCATGGGATAGCGCAGCATGCCTGGGATGCGCACTTCAGAACCTCGCCGGAAGTAGTAGGTCATCCGGGTACTTCTCGCATACCGACTTTCGAATTCTTTGAATTCAGATGTACTACACAGCTCGCATTCTGATTTTAGCGTACTGTATAGTATGGAAGTATGCAATTTCGGACGCAGATAAGGTCTGTCTGAGGTATTAAGTATGTTAGCCACGCCCCTCCTGCTGTCAGTTTTGACAACAAACAGAAATGGTGAGGAGGAGGAGCCTGTTAGGTTGTAAAGTCTCTCCCAAACCCTTTTCCATATCTCTCTGATAGAAATGTCTACTTTATACATCCAATCAGCTCACAGTAAGAAAAAACAAGCCACACCCACTGTTTGCTCATTTAATATTCTGCTTCTCTAGGAACTGCATCACAATGTGGGAAAAAAAACACGCCTGCAGCTTCCGAAATGAACCAGAAGTTGCTTAGACCTATTTCAGTATGTTGGTGTACTTTCGACTGAAACGGAATATTGAGTAGGGGGCGGGGCTTTATTTTACACATTATTCCCTAATAGCATATTAACGGTAAGAGGGGCGTGGTTAAGATTATTAATATACAGTTGCTATGGAAACCCACAGGATGATATCAACAGAAGAACTGACATTCCAAACGCGAAAACAGATGGTCAGACTTTGATTGAAGATTACCAAAACAAATAATGTTTTTCTTCAGCAGATTAACCTGCACAGATTAATTATTCACTTTAGGAATAACAACGTGAACTAGCAACATAAACATAGTAACTTTTGAAATCACATGGACTTTAAAGACATCCATAACAGGAAATGACTGCTTTAGGTTTGTGTCATATTCAAGTGTCAACAGACCTGAGGAAAGGGTTCAGGTGAAGCGAGCAGCACGTTTTCAGGCTTCAGGTCACAGTGTGCGATATTCCTCATGTGTAGATACCGCAGTGCCTCCAAAACCTAAAACACCAACAACACACTCAGTCTTCTGAAGTCTTCTTTATTCATTTACACTCTTCAAATCAAATCCACTGGGGATTGTTTAAAAAAAAGAAGAAACATATTTTGTTCACTAAAGAAACTTTCAATAAACAGCATTACAAGAACCAGTTTCCTTAGTTTGAAGAACATTATAAAAATGCTGGCACTATGAATAAACTTTAGTGAAAGGAAAGATGACATGGATGTTAAAGGCTCAAAGAACACCACCAGGGCTTTACATTAACACCCGCTAACCTGCCAAATGCGGGTAGATTTCAGCTTTGGCGGGTTAGACAGACACCTCCACTAGCCACTTTGGCTGGTTGAAAATAATTTTTAAATTGTAGTTTTCCTAAAATCAGGGTTCGACAATATAAGGATGGCCCAATATGCGTGCAAATGTGATCTTAGAATCGAGGAGTAAAATAATTGTGATCATGCAAGCAGAAGAAAGCAAATGAATACAAAATGAGAGAATGATCATCACTCGCGCTAACAGCTGATGTGATGCGCGCGACTGCTTAAAAAGCATGCACGCGACTGCTTAACGCGTGCGCGCTCCCGAATCGTGAACCAACCGTGTCTGGAACAGGTTCTGCAAACGCAACTGTCATCGGTTCTCTTTCAAATAAACTAGACAAATAGCGATGAACATGCATCCACAGTCCTGCTGCTTTCAAGAGCTCAAAATGTTTCTTTTTGTAAGCAGCACCGGTTGCTTTCACTTTGAACAGATTTAAATGGCCTAAAGTACCGTGAGCATGTGATCATTCTTTCATTATCACACACGGTATGTTTCACCTGCTTTCATTTGCTTACGCTTTTATTTGCTTTTATTTTTGTTAAAATGGTTTCATTTTTTTTTTTACTACGTTGCTTTAATGGGAGATGAACTCTCCATTTATATATATATATATATATATATATATATATATATATATATATGTATATATATATATATATATATATATATATTAAATACACACATACATATATACACACACACACACACACACATATATATATATATATATATATATATATATATATATATATATATATATATATATATATATATATATATATATATATATATATATATATATATATATATATATATATAWWATATGTTCAGTTAACTGGTGATCTGAGAGTTATATATTTTTGACACATGACAATAGTTATTTTTTTTAAGTCAATTGCTTTTCTTTCTTTTTTAAGAAATGTTTTGTTAAATAAAAAGTATAGTACACAACTATACTTTGCTTGTTTTGACACAATAAAAAATTGTGGCTAAGAAATAATTATTGTTTAGTGTGGTTGCAGAGATAAATTTGGTACATCGTTAATTTTGAGCTCTACAAAAGTCATGTAATATTAAAACTAATTGCAATATAACACTATGAAACCATGACTCCTTTGCTCATGCTCATTGAGCAAGCTCATACTCGACACACAAAAAGTGAAATGAATGAGGACGCATGTGGACAACACAAAATTGTGGCTAGTCAAAATGCAGAGTGGCTAGTAACATTGGAAAACTACTTGCCACAGTGGCCGGTGATTAAAAAAGTTAATGCAAAGCCCTGAACACCACATGAAGATAACAACAAAATAATACTAATAATTAGATGTTTTTTTTTCTGTGGCTTTTGTATTTCAAAGGTTTTATTCGTTCATTCATTTTCCTTCGGCTTAATCTCTATTTCAGAGGTCACCACAGCGGAATGGACCGCCAACTATTCCGGCATATGTTTTACAAAGCCATTCACACTCATTCACACCCATACACACTCATACACTACAGCCAATTTAGTCAATCAGTTCTCCTATAGCACATGTGTTTGGGCTGTGGGGAAATCAGAGCACCCGGAGTAGGCCCACACCAACATAGGGAGAACATGCACACTGACCCAGCCAGGACTCGAACCAGTGACCTTCTTTCTGTGAGGTGACAGTGCTAATACTAATCTTGTATTATTATTATAGGTGAATCGGATTAACTAAATTGGCCATAGCATATGAGTGTGTGTTTGTGTAAATGAGGGTCTATGGGTGTTTCCCAGTACTGGGTTGCAGCTAGAAGGGCATCCGCTATGTAAAACGGTAGAATATTTGGCGATCCCTGACAGATAAGGGATTAAGCCGAAGGAAAGTGAATGGAGGAGTGAATGAAATAAGAGCTGAGAGCTACTGTTAGAGGGCCCAAGCAATCACATTAGTTATTAGTCAACAACATTATTTATGGTTATCAAAGCTAAAAACCACAGACATCGCTCTGGGAAATTTAGGAATGGTTTCCCCCTTTGAAACTGGGACTAATGTTAGAAGAAGGCATTTTCATTGTGACTGAGTTTATTTACCTGAGTGACCAGGAAGCGAGTGTTGCGTTCGGGCAGACGTCCGTTCTCATGAGATAAAATCATTTCCAGCATGTCGCTGTGGAGCTTCTCCATCACTACAAACGTGTATTCCTTAGTCTCGAACATGCCTTCCAAGTGAATGACTGCTGGATGAGACAGCCTCTGAAACACACACATAACAACAACAACCACAGCATTAGTCTGAACTGGTTCAACATCACGTTTTAAAGGGCGCCTATTATGCCTCTTTTGACAGAATGTGTCACATGAAACATGAAAATTCAGCTCAAAATATCCTTAACTCCTTGCGTCTCAGTTACTTCAACAAACTGTATATAGGTTTAA
The DNA here is from genome assembly GCF_049306965.1 of Danio rerio. Lineage (NCBI taxonomy): Eukaryota > Metazoa > Chordata > Actinopteri > Cypriniformes > Danionidae > Danio > Danio rerio. The sequence goes on along the minus strand of NC_133182.1, from coordinate 6,775,645 downwards.
GCTTCTGATATTCAGATTTCTCAGCACAGACAGACATAAACAGACAGAAAAATGATGTGTGTCGGTACATTAGGTCCGTGAACTGTTTAAACTCCTACCTGGAGTATTGCGACCTCATTTTTGGTCTGTTGCTCCTGTTTGGAGGGGAATCGTGTTTTATCGATGACTTTAATAGCGACTGGTCGTCCCGTCTGTCTGTGTGTCCCTCCGTAAACCACACCAAACTGACCCGAACCCAAAACCTCATCCGAGAAGATCTGGTAGAGCTCGCTGATGTCCTGAAACACACAGCAGAACACAATGGCTACTGTTCAGGAACAGGGGTATTGAGTTTGCCTAAAACTAACACCATTAATAAAAATGTGACTTGAAATTCACTCTAATAATAATAAGAATAAGAGGAAAAGACTTGTTTTATTTTAACTAGTAGACATGTAAATACTTCTTATTTTTTAAATGAAACAAAAAAAATCTACCTTTTTTAGTTTTATGTACACATACAGATATAAAACAAGACAAAAACACAATAAAACTTTGACCACAGTGAAAATTGGCAAATGTAAATGAATATTTTACATGAATAGTAAAAAATGAATAGTATCATAATTAAGTTATAATTTAACAGTGACAATGCAGCTTCCCCACCTGACTATTGTCTCCATTCTTTTCATCACCTGACAAGAGAAGAAACACAACAATATTTCACATCATAGACGACATACACATCGAAAAATAGACAACATCAGTTATAAGTCATTAGAAATGCTGCCAGGAAACAGATTTGGGGCTCTATTTTGACGGTTCATGCACAGAGCGCAAAACGCAGGGCGCAAACGCTTTCAGGGCGTGTCAGAACGCATTTTTGCTAATTTAAGGACGGAAAAATCCACTTTGCGCCAAGGCGTATGTTCTAAAAGGGTTGAGTTTATTTTCTTAATGAGTTATAGGTGTGTTTTGAGAAAAAACCAATTAAGATCTCATCTCCCATTCCCTTTAAGACCCAGCTGCGTCGCGCCAAGAACGCATTCGCTATTTACAGGACGCAAAGTAAGTCTAAGTGGAAAAACTGAGCATTTCACGAGCAAACAGTTAACAGTTAACAGTTTTTTTAACAGAAAACTTAAACAGAGCATCTACTGCGTGAGAATGAAAGATAATGAATCACTTTCACTTTCGCTCTTGGATAGGGAAACCTTTACGCACAGACATCAATTAGTCTATAAATAATTTATTGCGTTTGTTAATATTCGTTTCAAAACTGTTTCTAAATTCAGTTCTAATTTCCAGCAAACGAATAAATGAACAATAATAACAAAATGTGCTCAAAAACCTGAGTTATATCCTAAAACACATGCTGTGCCCCATATGGTCTAAAACCTGACCGGTGGGCAAATCTAAGCTTGTTTTTAATAAAACAAATATAAATATGGATATAATAAATAATACTGCTACTAATAATAACATTATACAAAAGCAAATTGTTATGAATGAACTGAAAAAGCCTCCCGAGATGAAGAAGACATAAAAGCAGTGATTTTTCATATTTATGTAGGCTAGAAAATAATATGTTTTGTAATATTTTAATCCTTTTTATTTATATCCTATATCTATTCTTATTATATCCTATATATATCCTTAATATTTACATTTTTTCATATGTAAAGATATTTGCCTATTGCTCTCTTGTGCGTATTAAGCAGTGCGTAAGCGAGGTGCAACTCTGCGCTGGAGTTTAGACCGGGTTAGTTTTGGTCTAATGAAAAATCTATTATAGATTCTCAAAATAGCGACGCGCCAACGGTCCGCTTCAGAACGCCTTCCTTTTTAGAGCAGAACGCCTGTGGGCGCACATATGAGCGTTAATGCATTTGCTATTTAAACAGCGTAGCGCAACGCCTCAAAACCACTCTTGCGCCAAGCTGAAACTACCAAAAGACTATTGCGTCACGCCTTGTGCCACACTGCGTCGGGTGTATGATAGGGCCCTTAGTTTTAGTCATTATTTGGGTAGCACACATATTCTGAACGTCTTCGGCAGAATTTAAATGAGCCATTTTCATCTAGATTAATTCCAAGATTAAAGTGAAATTAATCTAGATAAGAAAATATATCTATGCCCACCTATAAAAATATATTTTTAAAGCACAGCAGCCTTCGTAAACTCAATGAATCAGTTATTGTTATGAGCCTGTTGTGTTTGTCTGACCGTTCTCCTCTGAGTCCTCTGCTGTGGAGCCCTGAACGGGTCTAAGGGCCAGCTTGAGGGCCGATTCCCACGCCGGACCGTCCTGTTCAGCAAACACACAGTACACCAGAGAGCCCGTCTGCAGCTCCAATGAGTGATCGCCGCTAATCTGATCTGCTCCTCGAACCTGCAGCACCTCCGACAGGGAGATCTCCTAAACACACACACATACATACACATGAGGAGATGTTTAAAAAGAGGAGTGTTCGTATAACGCTGCATCAGAAAAGGGACTTTATAAACACCTTATAGTACTTGCTGGTGTTTTCATTGGGGTACAGGGTGATGCTTTTCCCATCCAACACCCAGTAGTGACGTTTTTTCTGCAAAGAAAATGTATGAAATGAAAATCCGCAAGTTTTCAGATTTCATCATGGGGTAATTATGTCTGATCTGACAACTTTTGATGATTAAAATGAGACTTATATATATCAACAGCCCATTGTGAGTAATTCTTCAGACGTGTGTGGTGTTTTCTGACCAGTGTGTCGGTGCTGGTGTTGTGGATTAACCAGCCCTTCTTCAACACTCCGCTGCCTCTTCTCTTGCTGTGTTTGACCGACTGCACCACTCGCATCAGAGGGATATTACTGCTGAAACACGGCCTGCACACACGCACGCACAAACAGACACACACACAATTGTAAACACACATATACTTGTTTTAGTGGTTTAAGAGGACTCTCTATTAGCTTTGTGTCTGTAATTGTTAGGGGTGTAACAATACACAAAAGGCACGGTTCAGTTCGGTTCACGGTTTTGGAGCCACCGTTCGGTTCGGTACGGTTCGGTTTCTGTTTGCTGTGGGGTTAGGGTTGATGTCATGTTAACAGCAATGCTAAGGGACAATTCACTTAATAACAAGAACATCTTAACTTTTTCTTTATTAACTTTGTCATCGCATTTTTAGTACAGTCAGGATACCCGAGTAAACAACTAAAATTAAATAAATACCTCCAATCAGAAAAAAACTATTCTCTGTAGTGCAGCCATCTTAACTAAGTAAACTAAAATGAAATAAATAACTGCAGTGTAGACTAGTGAAAGATCTTCTTCAAAAACACCATAATATCCACATTCTCAGATGAGAGGCTTGATCTCTGTGCAGACACACACGCTCATTTTTGATTATATGGTTTCATTTAGATAGATAGGTTTCCGTTTAAATTAATAAAAAATATACATATAATGTGTTTGTAAAGTGTTTTTTCATGACATATTCACCAGTAAAATACATTGCGGTTGTGTCTGAAACTAATGTTAGGGTTGTAGCCGGCTGTATGTTTGCCTCCCGATCTCTCTCTCTCTCTCTACCGCTCCCTCTATGCCGGTCATTTATGCACTGTAGGTCCGCCTTAACGACAGCTGCTGCCTGTCATTTCTATAGGTCCGCCTTTTTGACAGCTGATTGGTCAGGAGACCGCTCTATTATCATTTGGCGACGCAGCGGGAATGTAAAATGCATGTCAGGAAGAGCGGGAGAGAGAGCGCTTTTTCCTTTGATCTCGTTTTTCGTGTATTTTTCTGACATGATTATGATTTTCGTTGTTTTTGCTTAACTTTCGTTTGGGTAAAATTATTTTGCATTACTTTTGCCCACTTTAAGAAATTTTGTGAGGTTTGTACATTTTTATTTCAATTGATTTGTATATTATCCGCTCCTTCCCGACAATATAGCTGTATCTCCTCAAATTCACTCTTAGTGTAAGGTGGATAGGGAAAATGTCATACGATTTCCATTTTGCAAACAGGTAGAAAATGTATTGTTAAAGACATCAGGTAAGAGGTGAAGGTCATCTTTGTTTATTTTATTCAGTATAGGGAAGAATGCGGCGGACGGCGCTGAAGACCTTTTTTTTCTTTTCATCAGTTTTAGCGAGGTAAGAGGGGTTATTCATGAGTTAGAATTGTTTTATTATATTTATTTCTTTTGTTTGTCTTCACTATCACCCCCTTGCTCGAGTTTAACTAATTTTTGTTTGATACTTTTGTTTGAATTTGTTACTTTATTATATTATTTTTATTAGTGTAAATATTTCTGTTTTTTTTTTTATATTTGGGCATTATTCTGGTTTTACTTTTGTACAATAAATCACTTTTGTTGGCAGTTCTGTTGCTTACACCCTCACATTGTGAAATTACCACACTTTTTAAATGTTTTTCCTTACAAGTAAGTTTCGTGAAACAGTTGAGACAGACAGGCGTGCGCTTTGTCTACGACACGAATTCTATTCCTGTACTCAACTGGAAAACCAAAATGTTTCAACACAGATGACTTAAATGTGTCTGGGGGATCTGCAATCTCAGAACTATGTAAAGCAGCCATCCTGCGTCCAGTAGTAACGAGTGTGATGCTCACTCATGACATAACATGCACTAAAATACTAACTTTAGAATATAATATTTAGAACAAATCCTCATCATTACTAAAACAATTTAATCAAATATGATATTAAAGATGTGTTTAAATTGGTTCAATTAGTTAGAGACAAGTGACGTCAACCTCAACAATGGGCAGCAGGGGGCGTGAGAGTACCGCGGTACGCCACGAGAGTTTCGCGATACGTATCGTGGTTGGTGTATCGCGATATTTCGGTTCGGTTTTAATATCGTTACACCCTTAATACATATATATATATACATACATATATATATACATACATACATATACATATATATATATATATATATATATATATATATATATATATATATATATATATATATATATATATATATATATATATATATATATATATATACATACATACATACATACATACATACATATATATTTATATATATATATATATATATATATATACATATATACATATATACATACATATATACACACATATACATATATATATATATATATATATATATATATATATATATATATATATATACATATATATATATATATATATATATATATACATACATACATACATATATATACTGTATATACATATATATATATATATATATATATATATATATATATATATATATATATATATATATATATATATATATATATATATATATACTGGGTCAGTTGGCATTTCTGTGTGGAGTTTGCATGTTCTCCCCATGTTGGTGTGGGTTTCCTCTGGGTGCTCCGGTTTCCCCCCAAGGTCTGAACGCATGTGGTAGAGGGAAATTGAATAGGCTAAATTGGCCATAGTGTATGTGTGTGAATGTAAGTGTATGGATGTTTCCTAGTGTTGGGTTGCAGTTGAAAAGGCATCTGCTGCGTAAAACATACGCTGGGTAAGTTGGTGGATCATTCCACTGTGGCGACCGCTGACTAATATGAATGAATGTGTGTGTGTGTGTGTGTGTGTGTGTGTGTGTGTATTTACGTGACAGGCATCTGCGGTGGCATCAGCTGCTCCAGCGGTGGGTCTTTATAGCGCAGCTCCTCATAGAGAGCGTTTACTGACTCCACAGCCACGTTTTCCTCTGATTCCTGACCAGCGTCACTGTCTGAAAACACACCACAGCAACGGCAATACAACATTTATATATTATACAAAGACAAAACTGAAATAGTCTGCCTTAAAATAAACATCATAAAGCATAATGTCCTAAAACTAGGCTTCATTACAAATACAATTCATAAAAAAAAACCAATCCCACCTTCTCCGTTTGCTCTTTCACCTCGACATTCAGGGGGAACGAGAGCCTGACAGCGGCGATGACAGTTAAACTTACAGTCTGGAGTGAAAGGCAGACAAAAACAAACATTGTTCAGTTGTTGAAAGTTGAGCAGAGGAATTAAATTAGCCTTGATCTTTTGACATGTAATGGGTCATAGCATTAAAAACTAAACATCCAGTAAGCTTTTAGACTTTCAGATGCTTGGTAAGTCAACAAGATAAAACAGTATAATAGAAAAATAAAACATGTCAAACAGCAGGAGCATGTTAGTTTTGGTGCCTCAAATATTAACATAATAGTCTGCTGCAGTTCACTGAATGGCCACCGGTTGTGCTAATAACAAGAGTTTCTGAACTCTATAACAGCCGATTTCATCACTCCTTAAATTGCGCAAATTCATTCATTCATTCATTCTTACTTTTTTGGTTTGGTCCCATATTTATCAGGGGTTGCCACAGCGGAATGAGCCACCTACTATTTCGGCATATGTTTTGCGCACCAAATGCCCTTCTAGCTGCAACCAAGTACTGGGAAACACCCATACACACTCACATTCACGCACACAATCATTCATTCATTTTCTTTTCAGCTTAGTCCCTTTATTGATCTGGGGTCGCCACAGCGGAATAAACCACCAACTATTTCAGCATATGTTTTAGAAAGCGGATGCCCTTCCAGCTGCAACCCACTACTGGGAAACACCCATGCACACTCACATTCACGCACACAATCGTACACGCTGAAAAAAAACATAGGGCGGTGCTTGATTTCATCCTTTGGCAACTGACTGGATCATCAGAAGATGGGTGTTACAAACAAAATACAGGAGGATTGTTGAATGGATGAAAGCAGGACAGAAACAAAACATGCACCTGAATTGTTTTTAGCCACGCCCCAAATTACATCCTAAAATTACTGATAACCCCGCCCTAAAGAACTGATAGCCCCACCCTCAATGATTACTACCACACCCTAAATGATTGTTAGCCACGCCCTTATTGACTGATAGTCCCACCCTAAGTGATTGCTAGCCACGCCCTAAAAGACTGATAGTCCCATCCTAAATGATTGTTAGTCACGCCCTAAAGTTCTGAAAGCCCGCCCTAAATTATTATTGTTACCTACGCCCTAAAGGACTCATAACCCCGTCCTAAATGTAGTGTGAACTCAGCCTTAGTGTACTCTCAGTGCTGGGTTGTTGGCATCCGCTACATACAACATATGCCAATGTAATTGGCGATTCATTCCGCTGTGGCAACCCTTGGTAACACAAGGATTTAATCAGGCAGTGTAAACACACCTGCTGTCAGTAAGTGTGCATGAGTGTTTCTTACCGGAGCACTGCAGGCCCTGTCTGAAGAGGCCCTTGAGCAGGCGGAAGCAGTGCTGGCAGACGGTTGGTTTGGTGTAGGTGTGGATGTGGAAGGTGTGAGGGACCCGCGGTCGCCCCTCCTTCCCCTCGGACATACCCACACTCACCGACACATCGGCCAAGGACGGTGGCCGTGAGCGCATCGGCTTCGACAAGCTGATCTAAGGACAGAGCAATCAAACATTGGACAATTGGTTATTCCCAGAACATCAAAATCAACAAATAGTCTGGCTGCAGATTCGCACTTGCACCTCCAGGCTTGCATGCTCAGACTTGCACGCTCAGGCAACCGCGCTTCCTCTGCAAGTGATGTCATTTACATCGCCACCTGTGTCCACTTGCATGAAAGTCTTCCGGTAATTTAACATAAGGGTGTCCCTGAGGCGGAAAAATCATGTTGTACAACTTAAGTAGGCTACTTAGAATTATTTGACAACGTCGTCACTGGCAACGCAAGCAAACTGGAAACTTACTTTTGGTTTATTCGTGTTGATTTCAAGTGACGTGACAGGTGCAGGTGTCGATTGTAAATGACGTCACTTGCATAGGAAGCGTGGGTGCCTGAGCGTGCAAGCCTGAAGATGCAAGTTCAACTCTGCAGCCAGACCCTTCTCAAATCAACTGTAGGCGGTAGATCTTTCTCATATCTTGCACCTAAACTCTGGAACAGCCTTCCTAGCAGACACACTCAGCAGACTCTGTCAGTGTAAAACTAGATTAAATACACATCTCTCTGCATTAGTATACACATAAAACACAAAAGCTTTTGGAATCCAAATCCTCTAAAGGGTTGTTAGCCAGGAACACTTCCCAAAAGACATTATAATTTGAACAGCATCTACTCGTATGTTAGTCTGTTTCTACTTATCCCGAGGTCTCCATAATCTTGGACCCGGCCGTATCCTGTGCAGATGCCGTGGCACTTGTGGAGATGTGCATCGTTGGATTTTCTTTTCAGTGTTTTGGGTTTACATTACACTAAACTGAACTTCAACTCTGAAAACTGGACTGACAGTTTCAATTTACTAGATCTTCATCTATGTGAAGCTGCTTTGACACAATCTACATAATAAAAGCGCTAGAGAAATAAAGATGAACTGAATTGAATTGTATGTTCACCTCCTCCAGACTCCCGCCGGTGTGTATGGAGAGCGATGGGGCACGCGGTCGGCCCGGGGGGAGCAGGGAGAGACTCGGCCCACAGCGCCGATACACACGAGAGCAGTCGTTGGGTAACCTGAGAGCACATCGCTTGTGGAAGTCCAGACCACAGCCTGAGGAGACAAACACAGTATATAGAGTTGAAGTCAGAATTATTCACTCTCCTGAATTATTAGACCCCTGAATATTCTTTTTCCCAATTTTTCGATTTTCCTTCATTCATTTTCATTTTCTTGTCGGCTTAGCCCTTTTATTAATCCGGGGTCACCACAGCGGAATGAACCGCCAACTTATCCAGCAAGTTTTTACGCAGCGGATGCCCTTCCGGCTGCAACCCATCTCTGGGAACACTCCTACACTATGGACAATTTAGCCCACCCAATTCACCTGTACTGTCTTTGGACTGTGGGGGAAACTGGAGCACCTGCAGGAAACCCACGAGATCGCAGGGAGAACATGCGAACTCCACACAGAAACACTAACTGACCCAGCCGAGGCTCGAATCAATGACCTTCTAGCTGTGAGGCGACAGCACTACCTACTGCGCCACTGCGTCACCAATTTTTCAAGTTTTTTTCCAACAATTTCTAAACAGTTTCAATAACTAATTTCTAATAACTTAATATTCTTTTATCTTTGCCATGATGACAGCACATAACATTTGACTAGATACTCTTCGAGACACTAGTATTCAGCCTAAAGTGACATTTAAAGGCTTAACTGGGTTAATTAGGGTAATTAGGCAAGTCATTGTATTACAGTGTTTTTTTGAGTGGCAGAGTCAAGGGAACTTGGGCGTTTACGGCAGGCCCCGGATCTACTGGGCTGTAATACGGTGTCTCCAGGTGATGACATCGCTTAAATTGGAGGCAGGTCTAAATGCCCAAGTTCTCTTGACTCCGCCCCCTTGTCAGATCAGGGCTACAAAGTAAAACGCGCTGAAACGTGAGGCGCAAAGTGAAAACAGCTTCGCAAACTCACGGTTGACTAAAAAGCAAATCAAAATGAGCACTGCAATAGACTGGACGGGTTTTGTAAAGACAATGCTGTAAAAAACTTTTGCAAATATACAGTTTCTTTTTTAAATTGCAAATATTTTAGTTTTCATTTGCACGACTTGATTTTTATTTCCGGTTCATTTATTTTTGATGGCAAAATACATTTTTATTTCCTAATGAAATTTTTGCTTTGCGATTTTTAAAAAATTTTCATTTATTTATTTTTTGCTGAATATTTCATTTTTTTTTGCTTGCAAAACTTTCTTTTATTTTGCATGCATTAATGGCTCGATTGACTCCATACTTTTAGCCTTTTTTTCACTCGGTTGTCTACATCAGTGGTTCTCAAAGTGGGGGTCGGGACCCCCCGAGGGGTCGCGGGACAATGAAGGGGGGTCGCCTGGTGATTTCCAAAAATCTATTTATATTATTAAACCATAAGAATTAACATATTTTATCCATAACCTACTGAAGAGAAAAAATAGTTGTTTATACCATATAGTTACTATAGTAGCTTATAGTTACTAGTTCTATTGGATTGCAACCCCTGGGGTAATTACATTATATTAAAGACACAGCAATACTGTCAGATGCAGCAGATTTCATAACACCTGGTAAAACTTTGTTGCCCATTTACAGCTCTCCTACATTAAAAAAAATTAAAAGAAGATAGACTTGGGTCCATTGGTGTGTGTGCTCCATTGCATGCAAGGTTTCTGTATTTATAACCACCTCAGAATATATTGGGGGTCACGACTCACTGGCATTTTCATTTTGGGGGTTGCAGCCTGAAAAGTTTGGGAACCGCTGGTCTACAGAACCAACCACTGATGTCCAATGACTTGCCTGATTGCACTTCTCTAGTTCAACTTTAAGCTGAATGCTTGTAGAAAAAGTTTATTCATGTCACATTGTTGAGTTTTATAAATAAAAATGCTATTTAATATAATTTAGATTAGAAAATGAGTAAATATTATAAAAAGCAATGACAAACAATAAATATAAATTATTTAAATGTATTTTATTCAATTTAAAATATTTTTATTGTTATTTTTAATTAGTACTGTTGTTATTTCTATTATTATTATTATTATTATAAATAGTATTATTACAATTATAACTAAATATTTAGCCATAACTGTGCGTGTGTGTGTGTGTGTGTGTGTGTGTGTGTGTGTGTGTGTGTGTGTGTGTGTGTGT